>NW_009259319.1:2272041-2280660 GCF_000687185.1 Egretta garzetta
GGGGCGAATGCTTACCAGATGATTTTCGAATACAATCTTTAACCAAATTAGGTGATTTAAGAGGTAACTGCTTTCCAGCTGTCTGGGACAGGCTGGCAAAATGGTTCATAGGAGACCTTCACTTCATTTAAGTGGGAAGCCAGCCAGTCAGCCCTGTGCAGCCAGGCTAGGCACTTTCCCACTCCCTTATATAGTCTGTGCTTGGAGACACAGTAAAAGGCAGCTGGATGGTCGGATCATTCAGCTGTTCCCAGAGAAGTGACCGTCTGGCCTGAATTATAGTCTTAAGTCATGTGCTTTTTTCCAGTTAGTGTTTACAGGATTGGACTCTTTAAGTCTTACCTTGTATTTGGGCAAATACTCGAGACACAATCGACTGCTGTGCCTGTACAAAGTAACGAGTATTGCCTGCAGCTGCATATTGCCACATCCTGGTGCTCTCTAACCTAGACGAGCAGTGGTTAGAACAGGATGTTTGACCCTACTCTTGTACTGCAAAACAGGTAGAAATCTTGATAGCTTTATGTTCTCTGATCAAAGTTACTACAGTTGTTTAACTGTTTCATATGCCTTGGTGAAAAGGGCTAGTAATTGGCTGCAGGTGGCTTCAGCAGCAAAGGTAGCAAAAAAGTTCCAGCGTAACTTGTCGTCTCTCCCCTCGCTCCCTGTGCAACCACAGTATTGTAAACTAGAGCACAGAAATTATCTAGGCTAGAAACTAAAAATTACTCTCCAGTTAAAGAACATTCAGTGCAAGAGTATGTTGCAATGACTTTTTCAGGTAACCCTGTGATATTTACAAGCTCTACTTCATACTTGGAGCCAAGGAGTTAGCATGGCTTAGCAGAATTTTCCTTTGGCATGTAACTATATTTAACAGGTTGTTAAAATGCACCATGTCTATGGGAGGATAAAGCGTTAAACTGGGGAGGGAAAACATGGCCTTATGTTACTCATTCCCTACTCTAATGTAGCTTGTGAAAAGGAAATTCCTGTGTATGCGTTAAGGGACTCTTAAAAAATCAGGTGCTCCTTACTGTTTTCCTTTCCCCAAAATGCCCATCTTGAAAAAGGTGCGCACCTGGGCTAGAAATCACGAGGTAGGATTAAGAAGCAGTGTCCTTGAACAGCAAGTACAGTGGCTCCTCAAATTAAAGTCTGAAAGTAGCTGTGACTAAACCTTCTGTAGCCAGTGACTGCTAGTTACTAAAATTTAGAGAATGTGTGCCGGGGGATGTGACCCACTATCTTCCCCGCTCTCTGCTTTTAAGGACAAGGAGATGAAAGGTGGATAAGTAGGCTGTGTAAAATAGGTCTGTGCAAATCATCCTTGAGAGAGCCGCTGGCTGGCATTGCCTTCAGCGTGGCTGAGGGAGGATAACACACAATCAGTACACTAAATCTGGCAAATGGGATGTGTCCGCTAATGGTTAGAAGACCTTATTTTGCTGCACACACGTCATAGCCGGCTGCGTAGCTGAAGATGTTACACTTAAACCTTAGAGCTGCAACTCTGGGTTTTGATCGAGTTCAAAATAATTGCATTTCTTGTCCCTTTCTTTCTGGGTCTAACTTTTTTCTATCTTATTTTCTCATACCTAATGAAGGAGAGAATCTGTAAGAGGAAACTGCAGGAGATACTCGTCATATGAAATCTAGGTGTGCTGCTGGCTGATCGTATCCAGATGTTTCCTTTGACTCTAGTACAGAAAGCATTTAACATGAATACCATTGGTATGACTAGTTGTGACAGAATTAACTTGCACACAGAGAGTACGTTGAAGAGTATGCCTTTTTTTCTTTCTTAAATGCGGTACAACACTTCCTGCCTCCTAATTATTTTTCTTTCTTTTTCTAAGATACAGAACAACTTACAAAAACTACTTGAAGATGGTGAATGAAACATCAATGTTCTTGGACTGCTTCAGACCTCATTCTTCTCTCTTGGCAAACAGTTCCAAAGGAGCTCTGCTGGCTAGAGTTCAAGCTTCTTTATTTTCAGTCCAAGTCAAGCTCAAACTACTGTAAAGCTCACATCATAATGCAGGAAGTCTGTTTATTCTTGAGCATGTATCTGTGTGTTTTGAAAACATACACGTTTTGATCCACAAGTGTCTATATGTTTTGAAAATATGGGGATTTTTCTTTCTCTGTTGTGTGTGAATTAATGGATTTTATAGCTTGCTTGATTCTAGGCTTGCTTACACCAGTGCAAACCTGGTGAAACTCCTTTTACCTCAGCATTTTATTTCTGCCTATTGTCATTGAAGTGTAAAGGGAAGAATTTCAGTCACGACTTGTGCTGAAGTGTTGTGTGAAAGAGGTGGTATCTGTCTCAGCTGTGGTTATGGATTGGTGCTGTGCTCTTAATTTTTACTGATTTGTGCCCTGGCATCACAAAGATCAGAAAACAGACACCCCTGGACTTGGTTATGTGAAGCTCTGAATGTTGGAGGTGTGCTCAGCTCTCAGGTGCTGTAAAAAGGCTCAATTCCACTTCCTGTGGCGTCGCATTGCTGCTGAGGGTAGGGTCTGTTTCTACTGGGCATTCAATTTCCATTGAAGTCAAGCTTGAAATATGTATGGACTCGCCAACTTGCAGCTGAGTTGCTGATGAATAGCAGTATGGGTGTGACGTATCTGCACAACCTAGGACGGCTACGTTTTTTGTCCACTCATACGGTCTCTGTCCGTTAGGTTAATCAGTGTGAAGGCCCTCAGTCAGCTTTCCTCAGAGTTGCGTGGGGTTTTGGCTGGCTGAGCAAGTGCAATTTGTGTTCCAGCTGATAGAAATCTAGTCTTGGTATGTGCATCCAGGGGCCAGATATTTCCACATAATAGGAACTTGTGAATTAATGATGCAGCGATACAATCAGTAGAGTGCATGAAAAAGTGGACACCTGCTTTGTTATATCATACTATTTTTTTCACAGTGCCTAAGATGCAATAACTGGGGATTTTAGCTTTCTCATTTCTGGTTAGTTTTTAAAAAGCAATATTTAGGATAATAACAACTAGTATCTGTAAAGTAACAGTATTGTTTATAATATGCTATGCATTTTATAACCATTTCTGTGAAATGTACCTACTATGTTTAAATAAACCTTTTTTAAAAACAAGTGACTCGGTACTATAATTTGGGTGAACCCAGTTCCATTCAGCAGCTTCAGTCGAACATGGTACTCGTGATCTGAGTAGGCTCATACCTTGCAGTGCAAAGTTTGTGCAAAACCCCGTACCCAACACAGAGGGTTAGGGACTGCATCCTGCTGATGTGCTTCCTCTTACTCAGCTGTGCTCCAGGTCTTCCCAGACTGCAACAGTAGGAGCAAATTTGGACCCCAGCGTTTTGAGAACATGTTCATAGTTTTCTCAGGTGATTCCTCCTTGAAGGATCCTAGATGAGCATTCTGATGTTGAGGCAGCTGGGAGAGCCCTGTGTGCGCTCCAATGTGCCTGCCTGGCTCAAGTTTCCATCTGAGCATGGTCTGTCAGAAATCCATGAGACTTGACTCTTCTCCCTGTTGCAGCCTCTGCCTTTCCTTCCTCTGCTATCATGACATCGTTGTAATACTTGGGTTTGCAGGAAAACTATTGAAAGAAGTTATTTTTTTTCTTCCATCCTTTTTCCTACTGTCCTTCCACAGTTGCACAGCTTATGCAATGGTTTGGACTTTGACCTCCTCCTCTCTCTTCTTCTCTACTTCCCTCCCTTTAATTCTGTATCAGTAACAGAAGTCTGTAGTTCTGTTCATGGTTTAAAAATTGATGCCACAAGTCACCTTTATCAAAGGAACTTCAAGGAGACTTCATTATAACCAGCAGCTGAGCCGAGTTAGCCTGTTAGTCCTTTACGTCAGCAAGGATATGCTTTGCTGTAGGAAAACAAGGGGGGAGAGAGAGAATACGTGGCGTGTGCCTTATGTAAATAAAGCAGGCAGGCTAAGCCCTCATCATTAGCCAGAAGCGAACAGAATAATTACTGGAGCGAATGAGTAATCAGAGGTGGATGCCTGCCCTTTAGCCTCTTGTGGCAGCCTGCCAGGGGAGGCAAGTTCTGGACAAAGGTGCCACCGTGCCTTGCAAGTGGAGAAGCAAGTTACGCTCCAAAGAAGGAAGTGGCCCTTGGTGCCTGTGGCTCTGCGGTCACCTCAGCTCACCCGCGCAGTTCAGTGCAGCCACCTCTTCCCTGCTCTGCAGTTGGTACCCTCCTTCCTCCTGCTCCTAGGGGGAGGAGGAGGAGGATGGCGGGAGGGTATCATGCTGTTCAGATGTCAGTGTGCGGTTGGGCAGCGGGGAGGGGGGGTGTAGTACTGCCGTACTTCCAAACTGGGAGACAGAGCACACACAAGACCATGGGGGGAGCCAAGTTTAGAAGTGGGGGTGTCCTGGTTTCAATCCTGCCATTCCATTCTTGTGACTGAAGAGGAGGGGGGTGCCCCAGTCCTGTTTGGGAGGGAAGTAACACCAGCAGGGATGAGCAAGGACAAGCTGTTTCCCGCAAGGGTGGGAGTCGGGCAGAGTATGGGGGCTTCTCCCAGCATCTCCGGTAGGGAGCACAAACAAGGGCCGCGAGGAGGGGTTTTGCTTTTTGGCAGAGGCAAGGTGCTAAGTTGCAGAAATAGGTGGGAAAGGCGTGTGACTTTGGGGAAGTCAGAAATCTACACCAAGTGTTCAGCACATGGCATTAATAATGATCACTTATAATTTACTGCACAGGCTGCCTGGAAATCTGATTTTTAAAGCTGATTTTCTACTTTTTGGTTTTGTTTTTCAAATTTTGTCTGTCTCTTGTCCCTCACAGCATAGAGGCTGGAAAAACAACTGGGTTCCACCAGCCATGAAGAATTTAGTAGTAGTACCAGATTCTGGAAAGATGCTTTGAAACTGCAGACGTATGGAAGGCAACAGGGGCGCGTCACCATTTTTTTTCCCTAGTTGTAGTTGGTGACCCAATTATTTTTTTCTCAGTAGTCTTAGCCCAACCTTCTTCAGTTCATGTGAGTGCTTATTCTAAGGGAGAAAAAACCGCGAGCAAACAAACAAACAAACGGCTGCTTGATTCTCTTTCTCAGAAAATTAGTTTTGAGGAGACTCCCAAGACACGTTGGTGGTTGCGCGTAGGAGTGACACCCAAGACCTGACTTCTCCACACACATTCTGCCAATGCCCAGCAAGCGGAGTCCTTACGCCCCGGTCTGGCGAGACTAGTTTAAAGTGTTTTTCTCCACCTCACTGGTATGAATGTGTACCAAAGAGCTAATAGTTGCGGGAGGGGGGAAACATGTAAGTATCTTAAAGGTATGATATGCTGATATTTGAGAATTCATCTATCTTCAGGTTGCTATTAAGAGGAAGAGGTGTTTTCATTTCTCCCCTCTTTCATATTCCCAGTTGTTATTTTCTTGTGCATTTTCACAGCAGAATGGAGGAGGAAGAAGTGATGTGGGTTTGTAGAGGCTGGTTGGGTCGAGGGGTTGTTGCATTCATTTTCTGCCAGATTATTTGCCTGAACTGGCATGGGCTGAAGCGTATCAAGTTTATGACAGTGTTGCTGTGAAGGATGCAGCTGGTACTCCAAGAAGGGGGAGTGTTATAAAGCTCCCTCTCAGCAGAACATGAGAGGTAGTAACTCCCGTTAGCATCTGCCGAAAAGACGGACAGTTTTGTGTGCGTGTGCATGTATTTGATTTTAATACTGCCACTGCTTTCATCTGAACCTTCCTGCAAGTGCTTAGCAATGCTCTCCGCTTCCTGCTATGCTACACATTCATTTCCAAGTTTCCAGCTCATAGTCAGCTGACAAACGCTAAATAACTCTCTGGGTTGGTGCTATCTAGGCCTTTGCAGGCTATTGCTCATCTGGTTCAGCTGCAGCTGCTAGTGAGGCGTTACTCCTAGGAACACAGGGTTATTTTGCATTTACAGAGCAGGTGTGACATGCAATAAAGATCATGGAAAAGCTGGCTATTTAAACAGAAAACTGAGCAAACAGTTTCTTTTGTGCCCACTGCCTCTGTGTACACTTCTGTAAACAGCAGAGGAATAATGTCATTCAAAAGGATTTTGCCAGCACCTGCTTTCAGTTTGCCTGGTGAGACTATCCAAGCCTGACATGCAAATTTGCTCAAGTGGGAAAATTGACTGATCTCATTTGACACTTCCATGTTTATGGTTTGAACCCCATGCAGCTTTCTGCTAAACATGGTTGCGCGTAATGAGAATTTACAAAAGGGATGAGGTTTTTTTTTGCTTTCTTGGGTTATAAAATAAGTGTGATACAATTTTACAATTGTAGGGCCTCATGAAGACCTGTTGTTCAGTGAACTGCCACTACAAAATATGTGCCAGTAAATTTCATTTAACCTTCTCTTAAGTTATTCCCTGTTTATCAGTAGCCTTCCTGGATTTTAACAAAAAATCAGTCAAATTCATATAATAAAACAATCATCTACACTATATGCACTAACTCAGCAGCACTTATGAGAGTTTATTCCCTGAGCTTCACATGACATTATGATGCCTATAATTATTGCTGTCCAAAATACAGACATTTCACTGATACATACATAGTTGTTTTTTGGACCTTCTGGTTTTCCTCCTGGTGGCTCCTACTGACCCTCAAGTTTCCATTTAGTCAAACTGGCCAACAATACTGCGCCTACTAAGCTTAGATTAAATCTAAAATTATTTGGGTGGCTAGGCCTACATCCTTATGGCAGCATGGTTAGGAGCCGTTGTCCTCCCTTGCGATCGGTAGGACCCTCAAAGGAGATGATCCCAAGAAGGAAATTATTAGAAAAGTGCTCTGAGAGGATACCAGCAGGATTGGTTTAACAATCAGAAACTTTCGTCTTTCTTCTGTACCTGGTATCATCTCCATTATAATTTACAAACACGTGGTCAGGCTGCAGCATCTTAGCAAGCAGACTTTGAGCAGGAATTCAAGGCAATTGCATGTTAGTGAAGCCTTCCCCAAGCTCGTGTTTCTAATACAAAGAGTATAAGAATACCTCAGCTACCCCCTCTTGAAGTTACAAATGCTTTGCATGAATCACTTGACCTTTTTTCCCCACAATGGGCAGTATTTGTGCCAAAAAATCTTCCCTCTCCGGGAAGGTCAAAACACCTTTCCAAAAGTTACTGTGGGTGGAAGGAGTAACCACCCTGAGCTAGAGGTCTGTTTACTAGGTAGACATCTGTGCCAAAAAAAAATTGGAAACTAGCTCCTCGGAAAGAGCGTCCTAGAAGTTATTGTCCTCCATATACATTTCATACTGACTGGGCTCGCTACCTGCCAGCTTCTGTGAATTCAGTCTAGAAAGCTCTTTCCCCCCTCCCATTTCTTTTTCCTTTCACCCGTTGTGTGCAGAGCCTGTGCCAATGTATTTTATTGTGTATGTGACCTTCTTGCCTTGCCAGTTTTTGTACTGAGTTCATTTGGATAATGCTTGAAAGCTCATTATGTTCTTAAAGTTCACAAGGTATCTTTTCCCTGGCTTTACATAACGAACAGCAAGCTTATGCCATGATGCATGATGATGCGGTAAGTGCATCCTCTTCTGGAGGTGTGACATTCCATATTAAGACTCATAACAAGGATTTATTAGCCTTTGGCAATGCAGGTAGTTTGGACTGTACAATAAAGGCCTCTTCAACTGCTGTTCTCACTTAATTGTATTGATAAGATAATTTTCCACTGAGTAGGCATTTCAGCAGTGCTTAGCAGGAGATTAAAGGAAAATCATTCCAATGTGCTGTCAAGTACAAAATTAAAAACCAGCTTTTCACACTATCTACAGTTAGATAGATAAGGGCCCCTTCCAAGAAGAAAAGGTAATGAGTAACTTAATTATAACCTTACACGCTGGACTTGGCACGCAGGGCAAAATATAGCTCCGAATTCTTCCCGCACTTACAGCTTGCCATCATGGCAATATGCACATGTGGCCACATTCTGGAGCAGGGGCAAGGTGGGAAGAAAGTTGGCTTGTAGTAACAGCTGTTTCTACAATGTATGTAATGAACCATGAACTTCTCTCACACATGAATCATGTGAAAAATTTATAAATGCTTTATGACACTGGTTTATGATACCAGTGTGAAGAGATGTCCTTCTATGTTTTTCCCTGGAAGAGTTCTAAGCGATGCCACTAACAGCACACATGAAAAAAATAATCTACATTAGCTGATTTGGAAACGGTCAGCCTTCTGAAAAGTCCAATCAATGGTAATGGCTATAGGGAAGATGGTCGTCGAGCTAAAAGACTTAAACTTCTTGACTGTGGGAATGCATCTCCCACACATCTGTTCCAAGTCCCTTCATACATTTCTGGTTCTGAAATCGCATTCTGACCATCACAAACCATGAAAACAATTCGTGGTTTGGGGTCTAGTGGAGCTAATGAAAGCACAACAATTGCATTAGGGTTAGGACTAAAGAAACAAGGCTGCTCAGAGCTGGCTATTGAGGGCTCCCATATTTATTTATTCCATCCTTCCTCTTATAGCCCATCCTCTGCCTCCATTCCCCTTCTTTTGCTACCAGATGTATCCCCGGTCTAAAAGTTGATCTGCCACATGGTAACCCATCCAAAACCAGTTAATTTTCCACAAAAT
>NW_009259319.1:2280691-2307947 GCF_000687185.1 Egretta garzetta
TGCTGAACGATGCCTGAAATCATATTTTAGTTTTGCTGACATTACTACTTTTTCCCTCTACTGCTTTCTGTAATTTTTTTCCATACGAAGTGAAATGACATTGGAAACTGCAAGAATATTCTGAGCAATTTCTCTGTCCACCTGCCCTTGTACCTCCGTGCTTCCCCAAGGAGCTGTGGGCACAGGCGAGTGAGATGGACCAAATGTGTCAGCAGCAACAACTTAGGCTTCCACACAACGCTGGTTGCACTCCTCAGCTGTAACCATCAGAGAAAACTCTTAATATATGACAATGGCAGATTATCAAAGAGCAATGTGCTTGTCCTGTGAGGTTTGTTTTTTTTTTTTTTTTGTTCCTGTTCCCTCAGGAAGCAGATCTAGCTACCCAGTGCAATCAGACCTGTATTGCTACTTCCAACCTATGCAGATCAGATTTTTTTTTTAAAGGCTGTGACAGCCTTTCATATTAAAGTTGGAAGCATGTCTGTCATAGCAAGTATGCCTCAGAATAAGATGGGCCGTAAGCTAAGTGCAGTATTCATTTTTCTCTCACAAAAGCAAGGTTATATGCTGACACACTTAACTGGATTTTTTCCCTCCTTGTTTTGAATAGTGAAATTAGTCTCCAGGCACCAACACCAAACAGAAATCATTTCCCTCATCTCTTAACTTTCTCTGCTTACCAGTTTTCTTTTCCCATTCACTTCTTTTTCGTGAATTAGCTCTACTCCGCTGTAAGAAGCAGAGCCAACAAATCCTGAGTCTGTTTTAATGTTTATAATAAGCTCTTTAAACCAATACTAGAAATTCCATTTATGTTCCTGCATTTGGTGAAAAACTGTGATTCTTCTTGTGTTGGAGACATACAGTAGCAACTGTACAGTGTACTACGATACAGTGTTCTTTTCAAAAGCTTTTTTCCTATCTTTCTGAAACTTACTTTTTTTTTTTTTTTTTTTCCCAGATCTCAGACGAGAGATCTTTAAGTTAGTTTGATTTCCAGAGTGTGTGAGTATTTATTCTGGTCTGAACTGATCCATTCTTTCTTTGATAATGTGCAAGAATGCACTACAAAAACAGATGTATTTAAATCACATTGGAAAACCAGAGATGTTAATGTCTAAATCATAGAACAGGCCCTTTTTTTTTCCTGACAGTTTTTCCAACAAGTGAAAACTTGTTACCATACACCCCGAGCATGGATGAGTGAGTATGTAACACCTATGCTGCTTTAGCCACTAAATTATTACTGCATGGTGCCCTGGGCCATCCTAGAAGGTTGCTTGGGAGCCTGGACTTGGACATCTTGGAGCCGTGTGGGATTTCCTCTACTGCCCTTCCCTGCCTCTGCCTGGGGAAGTGCCCCATGCAGCAGAACGGTTCCGCTCCCCTTGCACCCAGGCAAAGTCCTTCCATCATGTACTTTCGCTGGGAAAATTTTAAACCTCCAGCTATTTCACCACCACCCCCCTTTTTTTTTTGACAGCTGTTACTTCTCCTGGTGACACCACCACTGCTGTTGGATAAGGGGATGCACTTCTAGTGGCTGCTCATCCCATGCTGGTCCCATCAGGGATGGTGGAAACAGGAGGAGGAGAGAACTATTCCTCCCTATGCTGAATTTGACACAAAAATTTTGTGAGCAAATAAGTTTGCACACAAGCCAACAACTTCAGCCTCATGACCAGAGACTGCAGCATTCTTACCAATCATGCTGGGTTGAAAAGTGTAACATTAAGTGACACAAAAGTTTTGCCATCATTGCAGAGTTATGAGGATGTGCAATCTGAGCAAATGAAACACAGATCTCTTATGTGCTGAAATGAAGTCTCAATGCTTCCTCCAATATATGTGTCCTCTTACCTGTCATCAGCCTAGCACAAATTTTGGCAACCTAAGTAGGTACAAAAACTGCCCCATCAAAAAGTAAATATTAGCAGCCTAGATTATCTGATCAATTTATGATCAGGAAATTGTCCAAAAGACAAAAGTCTGTGTATTATGATGGTCTTTATTTGGACTCCCAGGGAATTTCCCCACTGCTTTTCATCACATACGACTGTATGACACATATGATAATGCAACTTAAGTGTGAATTGATGCAGTGGGCGAGTGCCTACTGGCTCAGAGGTCTGAGCAAACAGTGGCTCCGGGCCCAGGGCACTGACAGCCTTTTGGCAGCAGTGCAAATGACGACACCTGAGAAGCAGCACTGTGTGAGTTGCTGCCAAGCTGCTACTTTCAGTATATGTTTCTTGAGGAAAAAAAAAATAGTTTTCCTACTAAAATCTAGTTGGCCTAGTGAGGGCACAGTTCAGGAAGTACAAATGAGCCAAACAACAACAACAACAACAAATCCATTCACCCCTCTGTTGTAGACTCAGTGGTTCTTCTTGTTCCGGTAAGCCACGTGCAGTCGGCCCGTTTCTCTCCTAGGTCTGGTTGACAGGAACGGGAAGTTGCTCACCTGGGGTTTTATTGGCAATAGTGATGCCTTAAGGGTTAAAGTTAACAATGATGTAAGCAGCTTACGTGCATAAGACTTAGGCCTTGTTGTCTAGTTTGCTGATGCTTTGCTAAAGTCAGTAGTTACTTAGTGGACTTATAACCTTATTAAAGGACTGGAGGAATCAGGAGAGGGTAAAGTAAGAAAGATAATGATGATTTGTCAAGGTTGCTTGACCAGGAGGAACAAGAACAAACAACGCATGGAAGATAAAGGAAGAGAAGTAACAGATGGACAGTTGGCAGGACTTGCTGGCCTTGAAAGTTGAAAAATTAAAAGTGAGGAAGACGTTTTGCCTTCATCCAAAAGACCCCCAGATGTGACCACCAGAACAGATTGCGCATGTGTAAAAAGGAGGGACAATATGTTAATGGTCTCTTAGAAAGCTCCACCTTTTCCTAGGAATAATTTGTATAAACCATGAATATACATATAGAAGACTTATTTAGATGGTAATAGATAGTACAGAGGCATGCACGCTAGGTGGAGTGATCCCCCATGCATCCAGCACCATGAATAAAGAATGCCTGCCTTTTAACACTACATTGGTGTTACGAGGATTATTCACGATTTTTGTGACAATAGCACACGTCAGGTGTGAGCCACAGGCGTGCAGGGCTTTTTGAATAACCTACACTACCTGTCTTTCCATTGCAGTTGCCTCTGAGCAGTTGCAATGGGCGATCCCTCACACAACACTTTGTGGCCAGCTGCGTTATTTTTATTTGTTGCCCCACTGGTAAGGTTGAGCGGCTGGCGTCTTTCCTGAGATTAAAAATGAGTGTAAAGAAATCAGCACTGCCTGATCCTTAAGGTTTTAGTCATACAGCTGCCCAAGTCACTTCAGACACGTGGACATTTCCATCTCCTCTACCATTAAGCACTTCAGCCAGGCAGACTGTGACAGTTGCCCAACCTGCCAGCGGTTGCCTTTGTTAAAGGCCAGTACTGCTGCCACCCTGCCAACACCCCCCTTCCTGAGCACGTGCTGCTGCTTCCCACTCCTACCAGTACGCCTGTGGTGCGGTGCCCTCTGTATCCCTAATTCGCTTCCAGGAAAATCAGCTGGGGTTGTTTTGTGCAAAGCCCAGAGTGCAAAGGTATGTTTGCATCACCTCTGCTGAGTCAGCTGCGCTAAATAGGTGAGAGCATCCAAGTAACCAGTTTGGCAGAGGTAAGAGGAGCTGGAAATGATGAGTGTCCAGGGTAAAAACACATTTATCTCCTTTGGGTAGATGTGGAAGATGCTGCTTTGGATGTCTAATTGCCATTTGGCAGCGCTTACGTATATTTAAGAGCGAGCTTGGAAGGGAGCATCATACACACACATACATACCCCCGGTCGTAAAAGAAAATGGTTAGAACTAGATTTTGTGAGATGCCCTGGCCTGGCTCAGAGAAAACCTGCCGAATCAGGCAGCCAAAGGCTGCGGGACAGCAGCTGATTCACTGCCAGGCACTTTGGCAGGCCACAGAGAAAACAGCCATGTCCCAGCGCAGGTCCCCTGTGGCAGGATGGAGGCAGCACTTTTACAAAGATTCTGTTAGGCCCCTAATGCAATGCACAAGCCAAAATCCTGCTTTGGGGTGCTCTGGCCACAGCTGTGGGAAGGAAGCTGTCTTCATATTGAAATCGATACAAACCAACCATACCCTGGGCTGCATCAAGAGAAGCGTGGCCAGCAAGTCGAGGGAGGTGATTCTGCCCCTCTACCCTGCTCTGGTGAGACCTCACCTGGAGTACTGAGTCCAGCTCTGGAGCCCTCAGCACAAGAAGGACATGGAAGTGTTGGAGCGGGTCCAGAGGAGGGCCACAAAAATGATCCGAGGGCTGGAGCACCTCTCCTATGAGGACAGGCTGAGGGAGTTGGGCTTGTTCAGCCTGGAGAAGAGAAGGCTGCGGGGAGACCTAGGGTGGTGAAACACTGGGACGGGTTGCCCAGGGAGGTAGTGGAGGCCCCATCCCTGGAAACATTCAAGGCCAGGTTGGACGGGGCTGTGAGCAACCTGATCTAGTTAGCGGTGTCCCTGCTCACTGCAGGGGGATTGGACTAGATGACCTCTAGGGGCCCCTTCCAACACAAAACATTCCATGATTCTATGAATAATCTATCTGAAAATCTTGTTGATGGGAGCCGACCTCTCTCAGCCCCAGATGCTCATGTGCTGCTGTGAGCACGCTCTGCCCTTGCCCTCGGAGGCGCTGTGGTCAGGCCATCACGCCTGTGCACCATGCAGCGCGAGGCCTTTCTTCTTCGGTACCTCTGCCCCCCAGCAACCGGCTCTGCTGGTGGGAGACCGGGGGGATGCAGGTGCAGGCCGTGCCGGCACGCTCGCTCCCTGGCTCTGCCCGCCGCCCTGCTGGGTGCAGGCGTTCACAGCTCACTGTATGCACCCCCTCTCAGCGGAAGAAAGCGAAAAATTAATACCTCAAGTCTTAATTAAGCAGCCTGGTAAAGACACATGTGGATCCAGATGCTCCACTCCCAGCAAATATCATTCTGAAGTAACTCTACAGAGCTGAAACAGCGATAAACCGGAGTAATGAGAAAAGAAGAGCACAAATATTTTCCGTGTCGATATATACTGTGTTGATTTAGTGAACCATAACAAAGGTTGACTAATCTCACCTAAGTGCTGAGGAATGAGAAGCTGCAGAATGATGAGCTAGATAAACAATTACAACAAATGCAAAGTCATGGAGGTGTTACAGAAAGTACATGTTGGTCTATAGGTGTTTGGGAGAAAAAAATGAATTGCTCTGACCTTGGTCACATCTGCTGTAATTCTATGCCAGAACTCATTTTGATCTCTGGTGGGGAAATAGTGAAAGGCCATTATTTCCTGGTATTTTAACCCACATTGCAAAACAAGTTTTCTCATCAGCTTAAATACAGAATTCAAAATATGTTTTCTGATTAGCTGAGGGCCGTTGTAAGCCAAGCAGATCACATATTCTTCGCAAACCCAGCTGACTCTGAAGTACCCGTGTCCTAACCCAGTTTCAAAAAAGCCCTGAAGAAACAAGCTAACACTCTGAGGAATGACCAACTTCTCACTTAGAGCGATCAGGAAATTTGTGACCTGAGGAACTCACAAATAGAGTGGTGCAAAGTATGCTTCATATTTACTATTTCCTGTAGAAATAGTACAAGGAATAGAGTAGAACAAGGAATAACACAGGCTCGGTACCAGAAGGGTTAGCCTTTCTGTGAACTTTCAGTGTTTATTGTTCAGAAAGAAGGCGGCAGTGCACAGCCAGAAGAGTAAATGATACAATCAGCATGCAAGCTGGAGTACTTAGACAAATATTGGCTGACATAAATCTAACAGACATCGAGATTTGAAATGCATGGATTGTTACATCAGAGCTGATTTTAAAAAACACAGAACAAAGAGATTGGTATGGGGGTTTTTGGTGTTTTTTTTTTTTACACAAAACGTGCTGGATGACATTGGGACAACTTTTACAGTAAAGAAAACGCAACCAACCAAACAGGAATGTTTATTCTATTCTCAGGTGCTTCCCTTTGTGGTGGTGGTGTTGTTTTCCTTAATCATAATAGATAGTTTTGGCAGCCTGTCCTACTGCCAGATTAATGCTCCAGTCAAAGAACTCTGAGCAGATTTCGATGTTTAGGATGATACTGTTCGATGGTGAGTATGTCCATCTATGCTTTACCTGCCCTATCTGCAGGCCCATGTGTAAGCTTAGACTATACCTGGCTCCTCTCCCTGTTCTCCTCGTCCAGTAATTCTGTTCCTTTATACAATATTCAAAAACATACCCTTTCAATATCCTCCATATTTTGTGCATTCTGCCGCACCTCCAATTTGCAATAGTCCAACCTTATCTTCCCCAGCATTCCCAATGTAATGTCCAGAGCCTAAAAGCCTGGTACTGGGTCCTCTCTCTCCTCGGCAATACTGCCCGTATCTTTTGCCCCCGCTTCACCACCTTCTTTGCTGGTAGTTTTGAATTCCTCATCCTCATTCCTCATTTCAAGGCCCTTCTTTTTTCTGCAGCCAGTGACCAGTTGCTGCATTCTCACAGGTTCCCTTGCACACCTACGGTGCTTGTCAGACTTTGTCAGCAGTCACTTCAGCGCTAATTTGGCAGGGGGAAGAAGAAAAAAAAACAAAAACCCCAGTAACGCAGCTAACCAAAAAATACAGAAAGGCAATCAGCGGGCAAGACGGGGTCACAGCAGCCAGCATCGGTTAAGCCTGCTTTGGAACAGCAGTGCTTGACTCACCATTTTTAGATTTCCAACCCTGTGCTCCATCCCTGACTTTTTTCTTATTGCCTCAAGTTTCTTCCTCCTTTGCTGTCACTCCATGATCCTACACGCCCTCTCCTTCAGCTAAGATCCTCACTTTGTTTTTTCAACCTGCAAAGATTTAACACCATAGCAAAGCTTAGGAGGATACTTCGACTCGCACTGTATCATGAAACATCACCGTAACCTTACTCTGTTATTTGTTCTGCCTTAAACTAAGACCATAAATCAAGCGCTGTCTGGGTCAAATTGAGAGGAGAAGGAATGTCTCTACTCTTTATGGGGCAAACAGATAACCCTCATTTCTCAAACACATAATTGTGAACACGTACAGTCCTAAGTGTATATGTCACATATGAGCTAGGAACAGGTTTATATTCTGGGGCTATACGACTATACTCCATACTTCTGGTGATAAATGTGTTAAAAATACAAAAATACCAGCAATTGTGGTAAAAAATGGAGTTAGAAGAAACACAACTCAAAGAGGAGGTATGTGCTGCGCTTTTTAGATACTTTCCAAATACAGGCACCACATGGGACTGAGGGTTTGTGTCATTGTAGGCCAGTCTGTATCACAGCCCAATGAGCGAGCAGCCTCTTAAAATCCGCTAAAAAGAGAAGAGGCAGTAAGAGCTCGGTAATAGTTTGGGGACTCAATAAAAGCCTTAGGAGCAAGAGAGATGGCATCTATCTTCTGTTCTTCCTCAGTCTCTCACTTTTAAACTTGCATGCTGTCATTTCATTACCTCCATGACACTCACCTGAACAAGCGACCGGGTGGCGCTGACTTCACTACCACTGCTAAGGAGGTTTGGGACACCTGTAAGGACAGTGCCAGGGAGCCATGAAGCACAATTACCATGTGCTTCCAAGCTTTCCAGTCTTTAATGTGATGGAAGGATGTGCCTTCCTCTAAAGCTGAGAGATCTAAACGATACTAAGATTCTATGGTCTAGCTTGCACTGTTTATTCCCTTTAACCCCACCTTGGAATCAGGTTGCAGGAAAAGAGCGCCATAATGCTGGAGAACGCTAACATACTGGGTAAAGTAGGCATTAAACACTTTGTTCTTCCCTGGGGATGAGTAACCGGCTGAAACACTATTATTTTTATCCTCTGGCTTTTGGAGTTAATGTTTTAGATAACAATTGCACTAATCAACTCAGGCTTTTGCAGAATAAAGTGTATTTAATTACCAGCTCAGAAGTCGTGTTCCCAAATGCGCCAGAATATAAGACATTGAGAAGAAGAGGTTTGTGCTTTACACAGCTGGCTGGCGAACCCGAAGGCTGCTCTGCGCAGGAGGGATGGCTCCTCCGCCACCCTTCGGCAGGCTTCAGCCTGACTAACAGCGACACCGGGAGGAGAACGACGATTAAAAAAAAAGAGGCTCCACATGCCTTACTGTGCCCAGCCCATCCCAAAGGGCAGAAGCAATTCCCTACTATCTGGAGGAAAGAATTGTACGGAAAAAAACCCCAAAGCTAACAATTTAGCAGAAGAAAGGGAGACTGTGAACAAGTCTGCCGCTTTGTGCCAGGTACCCGCAGGCAACCATGTTCAAAACGCGAGGTGAGACGAGGCGCTTCGCACCGCAAGAAGCACTTCGGTGGCGGCAGAAGTTTGCAAGCGACCAAATGCAATTCATCCGTTAGCTTTCAAACACGAGGCATGTAGCAAATGGCAGCATGTTTTGCTGATCAAGGGAATACGTGTTTTAGAATACCAAACGCAAGACATTAAAAAAGTCCATGCCAAGCCATTGTTTTTACTCAAGAATTTAATTCTATGTATGTGATTAAGGCATTTTACCCATATACAAGCCTTAAAAATTTTTGTCCTCTTCCCACGTGGGAAAATAAGCATATACACTTGTGCATTACATGCCTGACACAGTGCAGCACCAACGTGGCAAATGATTCAGGAGACAATCCAGGCAAAGAGCTCTCCTGTAATTTACACCTCCTTTTTTTACATAGCTCCTGCTGAGATTAATGCAGAGTCTTGAATGTATTAGTACAGGCTAATGAGTTTTGAACGCAGCAACTACATATATATATATATACACATATATACCTCCTACAGAAACATAGACATCTGCCACAAATTAAGAGGTCTGGCGGCCTCATGGTTTTGAACCCACTCAGAAATAATGCATAGAACTGAACGACGGAAACAGCACGAGAAACACCACAATGGAATACAAAAGGGTCGGTCGCTCAGTACTGACAGGTAACAGTGAGCACTTTCCCAGTTGTTTTAAAATTCAGCACGGCAGGGCAGCTATTTGCAAAAACCCAAGTTGAGACCTACTACTGGCGAGTAGAATTCCTGGTCCCTGAAAAGAGTTCCTGTACCAGCTCCGCTATGGGAAACTGCGGTAGGACACAACAGAAGAGCAGCCTGCAGCTCACAGACCGCAGGTTTGGGGTTTTTTTTAGCATTCATTAAAAAAGCAGTTGCTCTGTTTAAGTAAAAATGACATCACTAGAATTCGCACTTTTTTGTTAGTTAAAAACAGTACGGCAAAAATAAAGGAAGTTACTTGCAAGACTGTTCTCATCAAGGTCATTTCACAGTAAGCAATACGATGCTAACAAATGAATTATTGATCACGTGTCATTTAACACTCGTTTATTCACTGGTGTTACACATTGAGTGGTAATTAAGTTTATGCAACAGTGGAAGCCGCTGACAGAATTTGTATTAAAACTGCAAGTTCCATTATGTTGCACATACCAGCAGCTCCAAGACACATTCTATGAATTCTCAAATTGCTTTCCTTGGGTGAGATAACCCAGTGACAGTTAATGCAGTTTATGATCTCCTGAGTGGACTTTGAAAATTAAAGCAGAAATTGAGAAAGAGGGTGCTTACAGTATCTTTAAACCTCCTTAGTTTAATACATCATCATAATTGTAACTGCATATAGGCACCTAACTCCTTGCCAAATCCTATTACGACCTGCAGCTGTCTTTGAAAGGCACTCTCCCCAGAGCCACTTCACCGGGAGTCATTCAGCTAGGCAATTCAGGTAGGATTCTTCAACAACAGCCAATGAAATTATTAAAGGGTGGAGAGAAGCAGATTGCAAAAATCACCTAAGGAATTCCAAGCTGCCTGGGAAGGAGATGCATGCAGCGTTACGAATACCTGCTGTAATGCCATATTAGCGGTCCAACGACAATGCTGATAACACAATCTTTAGAACAGAAATTCATATACTCTGCAAAAGTCGGGATGAATTTGTAACCTACTTGGAGAGCCTGTTACTTCCCCACATAAGGTGGATCTAATGCACTTACCCATAATATACAGCAGTAGTTACACAAGTATTTCAAGCTGAGTCCTCTGCAAGACTACTCAAAAGTTTGTGTTCTGTTTCGTGGCCCGAGTTCACATACCTAAAGCCAGATGGCAGAGTTAACCTTATTCTTGTAAATTAACCCCCTGGACTTGTGACATGATTTTACGCGCCCCCCCCCCCCCCCAAAAAAAAAAAAAAAAGAGTAAAAAGGCTTTTATTTTCCAGAACAACAAATCTGACATAACCAAGCTATCCAAAAACTGTTAATAAACAACAAAAAGGGGAGGGTTCTTAATTTTCTGTTGAGACAATTTCATAGTGACATTCAGTGCCACAGAACAGTGTTAAAGAATACAGCTGCTGTAACTTGTGCTGTTTTCAGAACAATTACATTTAGAAATTGGATTGTTTCTTTGCCCTCTCTAATGATTTATCTGTCTGCTTAAGGGATTTCACTTCTTTCTGTGTGCAAATCCACCACGTTCTTTCATGAAATCTGTCTCCTAGTTAAATGGCCAAGCACAAAGAACTACAGGAGATAGTTCACCTGGCTTGTAAGAGACTCAGTTGGAAAAATGTCTGGCTGCTGGTTTGTTCTGTAGAAAGTGACACCCGAAATACTTTCTATAATAAAATTCAAAACACTATGTATTTTAAAACTAGATAGTAAGGTGAAAGAAGATCAACTAGCATTGCGGTATGTTGGATCTTCAACATAATTTGGATCATGTTGCTATTTGAAGATCTTAGTGTCAAAATAAATCAAAAGCCAACTCAAGAGTCCTAGAATCTGAGCCCAAAATGAACAGCTCTGCCACGTTCAGAGATTGCGGAAATCTGGTACCGAAGACTGAGATGAAAAAAAATCTCCAAAAATGGTACATTAAAAACCTCAGAACTTGGAAAGCTATTGTCAGCCTAGTAGCACCAAGCCTTTTCTCACCTTGACTCTGAGCAAGGATCCTAAATGAGCTGCTGATGGCTGTAGTCTTCAGCAGCCATGAGAAACCCTCACCTAAGGCGAAACACCCATAAACATAAACATAAACAACTTGCCTTTCCCTGGCAAATTCCCTCTGGAAGAGTATTCCCTTCTGGCTGCATCCCCAGTGCTTCAGCTGGTTTGCTTGCAGTGACAACCTGAATTGGCTGTGACTCCTCCTAGTGTTGTTTCCAAGGGACTACAGTAGCCCTTGGCCTCACCCCTTATCTCAAGACACACAGGGTTAAACCTTTAAATCCTTTCTGAAGGAGAGGCAGGAAAACCAAAGCTTTCCTTTTAGCACAGCGATACTTCTCCCAGCTAGCAGCTCAGTGTGTGAAAACGGACAACCAGCTGAATCTTCCTGCTCTAGAACAACGAACGAAAAAATGTAGAAGCCCAAGGTATCTCACAAAATGTACTTTTTATTGATGCACTGAAAAATAGCCCTGTACTGCCCACCCCCCATAGCACCAAGAATCTGTAGGAAACTCAGCACATAGTTGGAAGCACAGACCTACTGGCTGGAAGTATCAGTGAATGGTGGGGAGGCAGGGGATACAGACAGCGTTGATACTGAAATATAGTGATAAGGCAACAGCAGATTATCCAGGCTGCCTGAATCCAAGGTTGCTAGCTTCAGTCACCCTCCCTTCTTCCCAGAGACCACAAACTTCTCATCTGAAGATTGAAGTAGTAATTCCATATATTGAAAGTGAAGCAATTTTAGAGGAGCTGATTTTTTGACAGAATTAGTATCCTTGCTGCAGGTAAGTTTCAGATAATTAATTTTCTTCACCATGAGGCTTAGAAGGTGCTTGGTTCTGAAATGCTAGGAGAGTTCATGGCACGGCCGCTCATAAGGCTGTTACTGAAACTTGATTCCTTGAGCCAAAGGCAAATCCTTGCTGTAGTTGATTGTACTGGAAGAGAAACAAGTATTTAGAGACCAGACTTGATCACTAAGACAGATTATACAGTCCATTTCCTATGTACAAGGCTTCTGATTTCTGCCACACGTATACAAAAGACTTCCGTAAGTAGTTTGCCTATTTAAAGTTAGTTCATGACTTTTCTCTGGTTTTCAATACAGTAACTATGTACAGGGAAGACCACATTCCCCATTATCTCTTCCTTGACAGATCAAGGAGAAAGTAAAGTATCATGGTGGGATTTCTCACATTCGGAAGCCTTTGCATGGAAACCAAAGCTAGCACAGGTAAAGACTAGGGAGGGCCAGCAGAGAGTGGGAATGGTCAACCACTGTAGCCTGTGAGGAGGTTTACGGACAGATACCCAACATGTAGCTAAATCACCCACCTCTCGCAACAGCAGCCCTCGCACTGTGGCTGCCACTTCATGCATTTCCTGACAAGTTTCAGTAATTTAATTTTAGCCAAGTTTAAAATCAGGCAAGAGAGGAAAAAAACAGATGATTTTTTTTCCTTTTGAGGAACAGTATGTAAAGAAAGGTCTAAAGAAATCTTGATCCTTCAAATCATCTTCTACCAGGAACACAGATGTAAATTCTCAAATGAAGAAAATGCAATTTCACTCATACAGGGTTATCTTGCATTTAGCGAAGATAATCTCCTGTAGTCAAGAATTTATATACTTTTTGAACTTTTACAAATTTATATTTATTTGAAAATTAAAAAGACTGCCTTACCAAGTAGACCGTCTCATATAAAGTTTCCATGAATCACTTCCAGATTCTCTTCCCCCACCAGTGTGCTTTTCACCACCTGTAGGAAAACGGTTATAAATGAAAACCTGAATTGTTTTTTGAGCATGGGAATCTGGACTAACTCCAGGAGGCGAGACATTTTATAAAAACTCATGGGAAAGAGATATTCCTTTGCCCTTGTTCTATATCTAAATAATTACAAGAACACCACCACATAAACTCACACAGCTAGCTCTCTCCTCATGCTTGATCCAAAAAAACATCTGCCTGGAGTTGAAAATCTCATCATGCTGGCACCAGAGGACTCTATCCTAAAGATATTTTGTTTTAACAAGATATAAGAGTACAGGAATGTGCTGGTTCTTGTACTGTTTAAATGGTAAGGTGAATATTTCTTCTTCCCTCCCCTCACTTCCTTCAGTATATAGAAAAAAGAGAAATTAAGGCAAAAATGTATTTAAAGACTTTCTTACAGGCAAACATACACAACAAAATGCTCAAGACTTCATTAAAACTGTTTTAAACAGTTTTCCACTCAGCCACATCTCAGAACATACTTCCCTTGATGGGAGGGACGATATGTATGTAAAGTATTTAAAAACTAAATACAGATATTTTTAAAAGCTGAACTCCAACAACCTCTAGTCAATTTTTTTTTCTGCTAAAGCAGTATAATTCAAAATTAACTTCACTGATTTCTTCAGATTTAGTTATTTAAATGGACTTATTAAAAACCTTGAAAAATAAGATGAGGAGACCTAAATTACACTAGTTTTACAGTTGTAATGCTTTATTCTCTTCAAGAGTCATTACAAAAAAAAATCCCCACAGCTTTAAAAAAAATGAGGCTGGAGGAATAATACCAAGTTCCTAGACCTGACGCTAGAGGGTTTCATCATCTAAAGGATAAAGAAAAAAGCCTAAGTAACATACCAAAAGCACCCCCAATCTCAGCCCCACTGGTTGGGATGTTGACATTCACAATGCCGCAGTCAGATCCCTTTGGCCTAGAAACAAAGATAAGACATGATTACTCCTCAGGATCAGGAAAGGCTCCTTCCCTAAAATAAGCACTACAAAATGCTCAACTGGCATTGTGAATAGATTTACAAAAGACATGAAAGACTGTGTTCTTATGCTTCAGGAAAGTAGAAAAATGATTTAAATTATACCCAAGCCAGCGGAAAATCCTTCCCAAATCTTTGGTAAAAATACTGCTGGAAAGACCTTGTTTTACTTCATTATTCCAGGCAAAAACCTCCTCTTCCTCCTAAAAGGAGCATGCGACAATGGTTAAACCGTGATCGCTCAAATCAAAGCAGTTACAAAGAAGTACTGTGAGAAAAAAAAAGCAACATACCACAGCCATAATGCAAATATACTGAATGCCACTTGGCAAATACACATGCACAAAGTCAGGGATAGGATACCTCCACCACTGCACAAAACACAACCTGCTTTTGAGCAGGTTGACGTGAACAACAAAAATCTATTCCTGTACAGACTTTCACCTTAACTCCAGTGCTCTTCACAGAAAATGCATAAATGTAGCTACACTGCGAGGTAAGCTATTACAGTGGATATCCCACAGTGCAGAACAACAGTTACCGCTTCTTCAAGTGCCGGGACAATTACATGAACACGGCACACATCTGAAATCTCTCTCCTGACACTTCTGTTAGCATCCTTGACACCCAACTAATTCCCCACTGTTATTTTACCTTAAACTTCAGCACATACAGTATGGGGGCAAATGTCTCAGTGTGGACAATGGGTGCATTATGAGGAAGGCCAGTCACAATGGTTGGTTCAACATAGTTTCCAGGGCGATTTATAACCTTCAAAATACAAAAAAGAAACAACTAAGTAAGTTCAAACCAGCATCCTGCTTAGTACTAGTGTAGGAAGGGAAACATTCATGGTTCGATTACTATAGCTGTGCCTAGCAATCAGAAATAGGTGGTCAAGTCTTCTGAGTAGGTAACTTAAATTTTACTCATTTAAGTACTTAAAATACAGAAGTATAACTTAGTTCATTAAGCAGGTAATCAAAGTCTAGCAGCTGACAAAACCCACTTCCTTTCTCCTACTTTTAAGCTGATTAGTAAGCTGCTTAGAACTTTAAAGGTATTAGGAGTAAAGAAGGTGCCGATGAAAGACAAGAATTGCCAGCATGTTAAGTCCATGAGAATTAAACATCCCGTATCATGAAGATGTGCCAGTGTCTCTCCTGAATCTTCAGTATTTCCTGAATATTGTGAAACCAGGGACAGAACAGCAATTTTTCTTTGTTATGTGCTTGATATTCACCATTTACATTGCTGTTTGTACTTTCACCATCAGCTGCAACTAGGGACCAGTGCAAGGAACAGTCAAAAGCTCTTAGCCGTTTCTTGGAGGAGAAGGTATCTTCTAAGTAGACCCATCTTCACCCTAAAGGCAGGACTGCAACTCAAACCTTCTCAGACTGACTAACTTAGCATTCTGTAATGGCTGACAGGACAAACTGAGGTACAATCTTGGCCAAAGACACCACGTTACTGTATTTTTTTTTCCTAGAGCATTAAACGTAGCAGGGAGAATACAATTAAGTCACCTTTCCACCACAGACCACAGAGCCACCTTGTTGTTTTGCTTGTTCTACTGCATCAAGGAACATTTTCACTGCTTCTTTGGTATGAAGAGGCCCATACAGAGTGTCAGCTAAAAAAAAAGATCCAAAGACATACTTTCAGCAAAACTGTATACATTTGCGAATATTATCATGACATTTGGGGAGTAATTATTTATCTGTCCAAGATGAGCAGTATTAGCTGGATTCTTCACCTCCCTTTCAGAGTTTGTATTCTAAATGAAACCAGCTATCCCCACTCCCTGGTGAACTGCTAAAATTAGATAGCTTTGATCTATAATCCCTTTGGAATTTAAACAGAAAGAAACAAACAAACTTGTCTCCTAAACCCATGAGTTGGAAGCAGCTACTTACAATCCCATGGATCACCGATGCGGACCTGGGCATAGGCTTTAGCAAGCTTTGCCACCACCTCATCATGGATGCTTTCATGGAGGAACTAAACAAAATGTGGTAAGAAGGCTGTTAGACAGCTCAGCCTATGTAACTATTCCTGAAGCACTACTGCACTTTCAAGAGGACTGAATGAAGTGTGGGGCTAGTGTTGCTCATTTTCAGCAAAACTCAAAGCTAAAAATAAACACATAAGCACAGCCTTGAAATAGCAGCAACACCATGAAATGAAGATTTAAAATCTTCACCATGAAGATTTAAAAGAAGCAAAGAGAACAAAACCTGTTTTAATTTTACCCCATCTCAGATCAATGGTATCAACGTGTTCTGTAAACTCTTCAGTTAAGTGTTTTAGGACAAATAGACAAGTGATTTTCACTGCTGTAATTTGAGGAATCACTGCCCTTCCTATACACCTGCATCAATCAACCCAACTCTAAAAAGACTATACAGACACAGGCTGACATTATAACACCTTTAAACTTGTTGAAAATGATCGGTTAAAAATTAATAATAAAGTAAGCAACACACACCCCCTTGCTTTACTGAAATCTAAACTCTGCACACCAAAATTTGTAGCAGACACAAGCAAAGAAGCTCTGGCAATGAAAACGGAGAGCACAATGAAAACACAAGAAGCATGGGAAGTTTTATTCCCCTGAGTTTTAGCACCAGGTACATTTACAAACACATACAAAGAAACTCTTTAGAGCTAGAATGATAGTGGAATGACAAACTACCATCTTATTTCCCTTGGTTTTTTTGACAAAGTAAGTATGTGTTTCAAAGATTATTTGTTGCTCTCCATAGTATTAGGAATTGTTTGGCATTTTCTGAGCTAGTTTGGAATTACTTTTAAATTCAGAGCTACGCAAACCAGACAATATACATTTACTCACCAGCCTTCTAGCAGTTGTGCACCTCTGACCCGCTGTTCCCACAGCAGCAAATAGAGCAGATGGGATGACTAGGTTCAGGTCTGCATCTTCGAACACTTAACAAAAATTAAAACACCAGCATGTTACTGAAGTAAATGGGCAGCTCACAAGACTTAGGACACTAAACAACAGAATAAACTGACAGGTTGGTCAAGAAGCATTAGGAATAGTCACACTAGCGTAGCACACTAAGTTAACACAGGAACACCTCAAAACTATTACATTTACACCTGGAACTGGACACACACAATTAGACATAAATGTAGGTCTGAAGAACTGAAGAGAGCCTTTTGCAATAAAGCTTGCAAAGAACCTCAGCTTAATTTTAATTCCAGAAACTATAAGCAATTTCTTGCCATTTCATCACCTTGTCCTTCTCTCACCGAGAAGACATTTAGCAGCATAAAAAAACAATGGTAAAGTGTATCCAGATGGCACGCAAGAAAAGTAGCTTAAACACACCGGTATACAATAATGTAAAATATAAACGACCTGAACAAATTCACCTGCCTAGAAGACAGTCAGATGTTTAAAGCAAAGCTAGCATGTATAAGCTTCAAAGAATCCCCAAAATATCATTCAGCTTAACCAGTCCCACAGAATTCTCTAAGTATCCAAAATTATTATTAAATTTGGGACAAATTCCAACCAATCAATGTTTATGCCATCATTCAAAGCCAATTCCAGAGAAAGCAGGACTTTCATATGAAAAAGGAAACAATTTTGTAAGCATAAAAGAAAGTTTACGCTACTGGCCTTGAAGCAGCACAGCAAAAAAAAGAAAAGACCTGCTCAAATGTGGTTTTGAAAAGAACTTAATATTCTAGATAGGCAATTACATTTGTTGTAATATGAGAAAGGTGAAACAGAAGGCTACAACACGAGACAGCAATTTAGGTATTGATCTAGCTCATATTATCTTTCTGCCACATTTCTCAGCTTCACAGCATTTACATTATTTGGTATCTAGATCATACCCTAAGCCACTTAAACCTGTAAAATGTGCTACTGAAATAAAATACCTGCATGCTTTGCTCTGAAGTATTATAAGTGTCTTAGACTTTATATATCTGTATGTCTTCATGAGATTAGGACTACCCTAAAATAAATTTATTTAGCATTGTCCACATCCAATTACTGAAGCTTTCTGCTTCTCCCACTCCCTTCTTCACTTCAAGAGTGAATACATGTAAGAACTTGAACTTCCATTTTTTATTTAAAACACTACCCCTCCACAATACTGAAGACAGAAAAAACCCCAACATTCTATTACACAGTTTTTAAATGCCCAGTTTGGGGAAAAAAAAAAAAAAAAAAAAAAAGGACAATTTGCTACAAACATTTGTATACTAACTTTCAAATATCATCTATGGGACTAAATTTCTACAGTGCACTATTACCAATAATGGCATTGTTTCCTCCCAGTTCCAGCAGACTTCGACCTAATAAAAACACACAGAACAAGTTATGTCACACACACACACGTATTCATTGCACCTCATTCAGTGACTCTAACTAGAGCTAAGTTTCATTAAACATATTTTTCTGGATAGAAAAGAAGTTTTAGGCATCACTGGCAACTAATTGCTCTAGCCGAAGCAGAAAATTACACCAAATGCTACATCTGTCACATACTGTGAAAAAAGATACCGAGAGAACAGTTAGGGCAGAAAGCAGCTTAAAAACCAGGAAAAAATTGCACTGGAAAGGAGAAGATGAAAACAGCATAAATAGTATGACGCAGACAAAGAAGAGGAGGAGCTGCTACAGAGATCAAAAAGCATACATAAATAGACTTATGTACTTCTCTGGCAACTGTTTTCTCTCAAATCTGAGAGACGGAATCACCATCTACTTCCAGATGAACCTTTGCAATGTCTTTTTGTTTGTTTTTTTTAAAAACTCCTACGAACTTCAAATGTATAAAATGAGAAAATCTTGTTCACAAGGCTTTCTGTTTAAAACTAAAAAGTTAGAATGCAGCAGCTGTGCACAGACTCATGCCTGTACACTTTAAAATATTTGCAACAAAAACAGCACCTCAAAAATTGTAACTCTTCACCTGGATTTAAGAGGAGGAAAGGGCAAGGGGGCATTTCTCCATGAACACACTGCCAAAAGACCATAGGCCCTGGCTGTTCGTCTTGACTACCTACATACAATTATATTCATGGACACACCACTACCTTCCCCCATCCCTCCCACTCCAAGTTAAGCGTAGGACCATGGATTTGTGGATACCCTGGAAAAAAAGTCAAGTTGTGACAGAGGTATGGAAAAATGCAGTTCTGAGCAGTTTATAGCTCTGAGGAGTTTCAACATCCCATTTCCACCAAGTTGAGAAAAAAAAGGTAACAAAAGAGGTAAGTGAAACAAGCTGTTATTTTAAAATCCTATGGGGCTCCCGTGCCTTTCCCAACCACAGAAAGAAACGAAGTGGAGGAGACCCCACACACTCACCAAATCTCTCCTGAACCATGAGTGCTACCTGCTTGCCCACTTTCGTGCTGCCAGTGAAGGACAACAGGTCCATTCTCTCATCTCTCGCCATTGCTGTCCTGCACAACGGGAGACATACCACCATCTTTGATGCAAGAGCAGGCAGCTGGAAAAGCTGCTTGCACCTTCCACAAAACTCAATGTCAACCATGGAAATGTTTTAAAGTCAGAGCCACTTCTTTGAAAACATCAGGTAGGTGACTGAGCAGATGGCAGGAAAGCTGCTTCTTAATCAGAAAAGAGGAACAAGGCTATTTTCCTCCACCTTTTCAGACTGTAAGAGCATTGCCTGTACTGATTTTGAAATTAAATCTAAAGTACATAGTGAGGTCAGCTCCAATTGTTGTGTTCCCAAAGAAAATATGCATACCTATGCATTTTTTTAATACTTAGCATCTATTTTGTCTTCTCCTTAAATGCTCAAAAGATACATCTGAAAATACATTTGTACTGGGAATGTCCACACTGTAGCAATCAAACAAAATAATTTGGTTTGTACAGCTTCCAAGCACAGGTATGCATCTATGCAGAGTCCTGTGTGAGCATGGAAAACAGGGAAATATTCTTCTCCACAAATGCTCCAAAAGGCCAATGGGCTAGAAACTGAAAACTCTTAAGAACATGATGAGTGGAATTTAGTATTAGCTGTATTCTTTGGGTGTAAGCATATGCAGAAGTAGAATATAAACTCAGTCATGCCTCTTCATTAAATATCTGAGAAGTTATTTGTTAGCAGCTGATCTCACAAGAGGAAGTAGAAATACATATTATGTTTACAGCAAGGCTGGGGTTTCAGACCAGTGGATAAAAATGATGGCAACGGGTACGTGCATGTACTGGGAACTCCTGGAGATCAGAGTAACTTTATGAGAAGCACCTCAAATAATATTCTTTACCCTCTATCCATCTTCACAAAACATGAGAAATGTTACCTACCCAATGTCTGCTCCACCGCAAACCAGAGAACAGATTGCTCCAGGCACTTTGTTATCCTCCAAGACTTTGGCAATTATCCTGGAATCAAGGATGTAAAAATTACAGAAATTTCTGATAGGTGCATATAATAGGGAATGAACCACTAAAACTGTTTGACCACGCACACAAAGAGACAACAGATTTTTAAAAAGCAGCAGTCTTGCAGTTAATTGACATGTAGTTTGTACAATACATAACACACCTCTCTCAGCATGGACTTTGGTGTTACAATCATAGCTCACACAGAAGTAAGACTCCAAAATATATTCATTATGTGTCCACACAAGTGGCACAGACAAGCATTAGTGTGTAAAAACCTTGGCCACACAGTCTTTCACCATTAGAAAGAGACATATATATAACTTCATGGAGTTACATAAAAGAAATAGTTTGGGACCATTGTTCTCAGGAGTTAACATTAAAGGTGGAAGACTTACTAATCAGTTATTTCAAAGGGGCCTACTTATATTTAGCATTTAAAAATAAATGTTATTTGTAGCACACAATAGACAAGCATTTAAAATGCTAATATAGTAAGCAAAGTAACAATAAATCTAGAGTAAGTATCACAATGACATTTATTATTTGGAGTTCTTCTTTTTATCAAGAATGAGTTTTGAACCCTGGAAACACATGCTAAGGTGTTACTAAGTTTGGATAACAAACATTGTGTGGAGGCATCTTTGGGATATAGGTCTACACAGCCAGCTAGAAGAATTTGCCAAGAAACTGGGTGCTGATGTTGGGCTGAGACTCCCAGAAAAAGGGATGATTCTGAAACATGAGTGTGTGACTGAGGGAAGCTGAATTTCACGAGCAGTTCATCTTCTACGAGGAAGCAAACCACATAGCTAGCTGTACTTCAGAAGATGCACAGCCCTGGTCCCAGAAAAAAACGGGCCAGTAGTATAGCTAACATCCTATATATACTGTTACTTCTTAGGTAACAAGGGGAAAGCAGTTCTTCCGACCACTAAGCACTATCTCAAACAGAAAAGAAGTTGTTTAAAAAGCAAACCAGAAAGCTAAGAAACAAGAACTCACTTTGTAACAGCAACGCTAATGAGGGATGTTGTAGGAGCACCCTTCCTAAAAAGAAAATAAATAAATAAATAAATAAATAAATAATGACTTAATTTTCTTTTCAATTTTTCAAGAATAAGAAATACCATAAAATTTGCATGTCTGAATTATCTCAAATACAACACACTTTAGCTAGGCTGGTTTTCAGGTGCGTGTTAAGACAGGAACTCAAGCGTTTCTTTCCACAGCTGAGCATTCAGAGCTTCTGCCAAACTCCACATGAACAAGAGCTATGCCAGACATCAGAGTGAAGCAGGTAGATGAAAGGAAAGCAGGAGCAGGAAGTAAAGTTACTTATTTAGATTCTTAATTTTAGCTGTACGAATTATGAAAATATTAACTGTTCACTACCACTGCTCAAGACCTCAACCTGGGTTCTTTATTAACAGGCCATTTGGCTAAGTCCTGGAAAGTCTGACTCTCAATACCTCATAAAAGAGGTTACCACAAAATAAAACAAAGCTCTTTGACTAGAAGTAAGCCTAAAACTAAACTGACTACAAGTGAGTCTAAAAATAAATAGAAATTAAGCCTACATGAGAGAGAATTAAATATACAAAGCCAGCAGACATTTGACAACAATTTCATGCCTGAGATAATAGCTCTCTAATTTCAAAATACCGTTAGCACATTGAAGAGCTGCATCTTACCAGAGGCAAGCATTTCCACAGATCATTGCAATTGCACTGTTCCACCCATAAACTGCTACGGGGAAGTTAAAGGCCGTGATGATTCCTACTAACCCAACGGGATTCCACTGCTCTATAAGGGCATGGCCAGGTCCTGAAGGCAAAGACAAAACATAATGCAATTTGCATCCATTTAGTGCTTTTTAAAAAGGAAACCGTGGGAGTAAGGGGCCTACCATCACTCCTCTGTCTATCAGAGCATTAGCTTGTGGAGACTTGTATTATATGTGCTCTGTAGCTGACTGGAACAAAGTTAGCTAAGTTGTGGAAAAACCTAATAACATGACAATATGAAGTTTTACTATTTTAACTAATCAGTTAACAGAATGGCGATTGTTTGCTAATCAATAACTTACAAAAAGGTCTCTCATTGCCAAGTATGCCGCTGAACTTTTCACATACTTTCCTCTAGCACCTTCACTAACAAAGAAATCAAAGAAAGTCTAATGCTTCAAAGAGTGGAGAGAAAATCTATTGCTTCTCTATATGCCACAGGCTGTATTTAGGTGGTGCTACTGTCTTAGCAGCACATCTATTCCTAGACAACATTCTCCCTGATACCTAAATAACTCATATTACAGAGATTTTGCTGTACCACATCACCATATATTTAAGATACATCTCCATCTCTTCATTTGTACAAAAAAACCCCCAACCCATACATACACACATACTTACTTTCTGAAGGCAAAATAGGTCCGCCAATCATTCGGGACAAACCAACAGCATAGTCGCAGACATCAACATACTCCTGCACTTCCCCAACACCCTCAACAAAAATCTTTCCCATTTCCAAAGAGACCTGAACAAATTAAGAGGAAGACAAAATCCTTTTTTAAAGAATTCCCTTGCATCTCCAATACGTTTTGTCTCCTACTAATGTCAGGTGTATCTGTACATCAAGTAAGACTTAATACACGTTTTTTTCATTAGAAAAGATTCACTTCTTCCCAAGTTATTCACAGCTTGAAGAAAGAACAACAACAGACAACTAGACAGGCATCACATTCCCATAGAACACCAGGGAATTAGAAGAGGAAACAAATGAAGAGAGGAAATTAAAAATAATCTACTGAAAGGAATATCCAATAATAGTGAGGTTCATAGGTTTAGATCAACGAAACACTGAATTTCCATCAGGATGTTTGCATACATTGTGGACCGGTCATGGAATAAATTGGAAAAGAGGAATTAACTCTGCTCCAGCAAAATAAAATGGTCATTTACATTTTTCATAAGCAAACTACTCATTTTACAAGAGAGATTGTGTTTTCAGACACTGCTCAAAATGTCTATGCGTCTTTAGTATTTTAGTAACCTTCAATATTTAGGATGATTTCTTTTTTTAGCTGAAGTCAATCCTAAGCTATGTCCCACTGTTAAAAGCATGTTTGATGTACCCAGCAGACATATAGATTATCAGTAAGAATAAGCTGGTGTTTGAAGACATTTTCCTCCAAAAGTGAGAAAAACTCACTAACTTAGGAACTGAGAAGTCACCCATTTAGCGCCAGTTAATTTTACAGTCAGGCTGTCATATCTAGGTGTGACTTTCATGCAGGTATCACCTACCACTTTAGGTTGATAACTGCACTTTGAAAAAGCTGTTAAGTGAGGTATCAGATTTGAAGGATTGCCACAAGATTTTATTCTCCATGCACAGGTTAAAATAAAGGTGACTAAATGTATTTCTATGATGCCTACAGTCATCTTGAGACAGAAGGAATAGCCCCTATCTGGGACCAGAAAACCATCAGACATTTACTAAGAAACACAGGGGTGAGTCTGTAAGTGCAATATAGCAGTATGGATACTTGACAAAGACATTGTGAAGCAAGGCTGGAAATTTCCAACGGCATGTATGAAAAGGTGAGTTGCCATACCATTCCCTTTTACATATCCTAAAGCCAGAAAAAGTCCTAAAACCTGGATACCTACTGCACAGCTTTCAAGTTCACTTGCCGTCCTGGAATTGCTGAACAGACTTTTTATCTGTTTCGGAAAACTAGAAAAATGCTCTGGCAATAAGCAACATGTTTTTTCCAAGGAACACGGAGCAAACTTCCGTCTGTCCACACTCACTGGGGAAGCTGTACTGTTTCTGAATACAAAAGTACGTTAGCACTCTAATACCACCACAGAAACTCAGCTGCTGAAGAGACATCAAGGGAAACAGCAGAACAAAGTTTGGTAGGTTAACAATATGGGCTTGACTACACACGGAGTTATTCACTGACAGCTGTTTCTGAAGAGCAGCACATATATAGGCAAGCCCTGTAAAAGGAAAGTGGTTAAGTTCCCCACTTGTCTCCTTTCCTTCCGTAGCAACTAGCAAGTCTTTTAAAGGGGTGGTCCTTCAACCTTTATGTCCTGCACAGCACTGCAAGAAGATCTTGTTAAGACCATCTCACCTTCTCAAGTCTTGTACCTCCACAAGTCAGTTCATAAAATCCTGCAGATCATCAGATCAAGGTTAAAAGCTCTGTATCAGAGGAAGGTCCTTTTCAGGACGCTTTGCATCAGACAGTGCCCTATCTGACAGGCAAGTGGGGAACCAGCAGGGCAATGGTTGTAACACTCGTCCCGGCCAAAGTCCAGGCTCAGAATGAATTACACTTTCTTTTCCTGTTATATATTATCCTTTTCAGTGTAGGATGCCTGAATGCAATCTTACCTTTTTCCTTTTTTTTTTAAATGAAAATTCCTTCAGGCAAGCTAACAGAACTAACAGCATTTTAACAATTTTTAAGGTTAGTAATGCAGAGTGGTATGTTGAAAATCAAGAAAAACAGTTTTGACATGCACCCTCTCCCCCCAGCTGCCACAAGAAGTTAAGCTACTTCTTAAAACACCTTACCAAGCTTCCTAGAACTTTGATTTTTTGTCTCAGGGCATCACCAATCTGTCGCACTATTTCTCCACGCTTAGGTGCGGGGATCTAGTCAAAACAAAAGAAAACAGAACAATCTATTTGAGACTGAACATCTGTGACTTCTGCTGCATATATTCTGCTAGCTTTCTACCCCTGCAGCAAGACATTACCGATTGCTGTGCTTTTTCCCCCATGTTCCCAAGACATCATTACTCGTTTCTTTTTATCATGCACATTGCTTTCCAAGAACCTGTTTCCTGCTTCACAGAGACTGATAACACTGCACACACACTTACGTCTGTTAAAACCTCCGTTCCACTGAATACTGCCAGAAACATTCAGATTATTAGTTCTGCTACTTCTGTTCACCTCCTTCACCACCAACAATGCCCCCAAATGATCAGCTGCACCTCAAGAAACAAGCAGTTTTTAAAAAAGCACACTTAGCTGGTTTCTGAGCTTTTGAAGTATACGTAAGATCATGTTTTCAAATATTTTGTTTCAGTATGACAATGGCTGCAGACATTTATTTTTTTGCAGATGCTGAAACACATAGAAGCCTCAATCATGGAAAAATATTAATAGTTTTATATATATATATATATATATACACACACACACACATTTTAAATGTGGTATCAGTATGTTAGATAGTAGTCAATAGCCAGGATCAGAAATAAACCATATGCATGTAACAGGATTTACAGGATTAAAAACTGCTGATGAACAGGCAGCTGGGAAGGCAGAAGTGACAAATACATAAATCATGTAAGCTTATCTCTTCACAGGCAAAAGCTTTCAGATAAGCTTGTTACAAAAAAAACCAAATTCACAAACTAAAACCCAACAGCTTCAAGATGAGGTTTTAAAGCATTTGTTCTGTTGATCCTTTGTTATCTGTTAGACTGCTTTCAGATCAATTCCAAACACACTAGGAGCGGGCATGCAGTCACCAACATTATATTCTCAAATTGTAATAAAAGAACACATACTGACATATCCCGAGGAAGCTACTGTGTTTGTCCTAAACTTTGTTCTCTTCAGGCAAGGCAAACTACTTTGCAGAATGCCCAATACCTTACCAAATTCAGGTTTCAGCTTGTATCAAAGAAGCAGCAGGTAGTTATAAAAAACCAAGCTCGGCATGGCCAGCAGGAGAATGGATGCTGGCTGGGACATAGATTGTACAGGGACACTGAGAAGTACAGCTTGCTAAGGAAAAATAGCTTAGCTATTCTCTGACACAGCAACGTAACACTAAAGTTTTGGAATAAGGTAGCTGTTTTGTGGAATACCAGGACAGCTGGTGAACAAAAAAAGTGCACTCAAAGCCAGCAGCCTTCCTCATCCCACAACAACAAGATTATCACCAGAAGTTAGGTATGCCAAATATTCTGCAGAGTTCTCACAGGAGAAAGCATGTGGCAACATGAAGTCAAACACACCCATAGGGATAATTTCCCTGCTACGAGGTTTCTGAACTTCAGCAGACCTGTCTGCAATGGCTTACAGGCACAAACCTGGGTAAATTTGCCAGGCTTTTCAAAACAAGCGTTTTGGTAACGTGCAAAATTTTTCCGGGTTTGTTTCTTCAGGTCCTCACTGCAGATTTCTCCTTTAATGCAACATACACAATACGAACATGTTTTTACACCTCCACCTGATGGGGCAACTTAATGGCCTTTACCTGCCAGGGAGATGTTATAAAAGTTAAGTCTCCGTTAACTTACGTCAGCCCAGACCTTCCATGCCTCTTTAGCCTTCTTTACTGTTTCTTCATAATCCTCCAAACTAGCCTACATGAAGAAACAGGTCAAAGAAAGAGTTAGGGAAACCAAAACCCCAACACAGACATCACAGAAGAGCTTCTGCATCCAGCTTGAGACATTTCTAGTGGATAATACTGCACTACAGAACACTGCTTTCACAGAAGTTTATATCCTGCCATAGTTTGGTCCCAATATGGCATGCTGAGTTGCTTGAAGTTACTGTCAAGGAAAAGCATATGTGCTGCCTAAATAATTAAAAAAAAAAAAGCCACGAGCAGAAATTTTTGTTCATATGACAGAGGATGCTCTGTAAAGAATAATTGTAAGGGGGGGCATGCATCATATATTCATATATCTTATCTTAGATACTACTGCTGTTAACCATATTAACCGAAGGCTGAGAGGTCTGTCCTACTGCACCAGCCTCGCTGGACACCAACTCTACTACACTAAAGGAGCACGTCAGCGCCACGGTGCTTCTCTCGCACTAAAAACTTCCACGAATTTACCACGTGAACGCCACGTCGCTCTCCTCCGTGCCTCCCCCTGGCCACTCAGCTCCACCGAAACAGCCGCGATCCACATCCCTACTCTGCAGCCCCCTCTGGGAACAGCAAAGGAAAAGGGGCAGGAGAGGCCCC
>NW_009259319.1:2309306-2330728 GCF_000687185.1 Egretta garzetta
GCCTGGGCCCAGCCTGCCTGCCTGCCTCCTGCCTGGGCCAGGCCTGTCCCTTGCCTCCGGCCTGGACCATGCCCGCTGGCTCCCTGCCTGTCCACCCCATGGTGGAGGCAAATGGAGTACAGCTCAGCCCATGTAGAGTCCCAAATCCCCACTCCACCCCCCATTCCAGGTTCCCCTCAAGGGCCACCATGTTCCACGGGTGGAGACCCCCATCAAGTATTTCTAATAGCAAGGGAAAATTATAGCACGCAGGCATCAAAACAGGGAAAAACTGTGGCTATCCGTATTCAATAAAGGAGTAATAAACAATAATATGTAGGAGTATGCATTACCATTTTCATTCTTTAAGACCATGCTTGAATCTCAAAAGAAGTGACTTCAGCTTCTAGGCTGGCCACTTATCCCTGCTCCAGTGTTTGCATTTTTACATTTTTATTTCTCTTTCCCCACATACAGGACTAACATACTTACCTCACTTGATGTGTACTCATCTTGCAAAATTGCAAGTGGTTTTTATGCCATATTTTTCAACTGTAATTCCCCTTGAGAGGCTCTCAAAATTTAGATGACTTACTATGATCACAAAATATTGTTTGTTTTCAGGAATGCAGTCTTTTCTGAATGACCAATTAAAAATAAACCCTGATGCTAAGCTTTAAATGCTTAGCCCATACTTAAAGGAGAGAAAAAAATGCCACTGATCTCAAGAATGCCAGAATTTATTTTTTAGTTTCCACAACTACACGCTTTTGCTTACTGTGGTTTACATTGGCTATAAATAACTTGGTCTTTCAGAAACGGTTGTTCAAGTAATTTTGTCGAACAAAAAGTATCTTGATGATGTAAACAGATTAGTATTATAAAGTAGTCTGGCAAGGTTCAAGAGCTGAAGATGCCATTGTCCCTTCTACAAGGAAACTGGGTTTGGATACTATAAAACTTGTATCAAAAAGGCAGCAATCCATTCACCCTTGAGGGGAATATATAAAAAATCTTGAGCAAAAGCAACTCAAAAGGGAAATTAGTACATCTGAAAGGTAAAACTTTTTTTCAGCAGGGGGATGAAACCTTACGTCTACCTGGAGAACAAGCACCGACAAGAGAACAGCAGTATAGGCTTTCTTCCTCTGCTTTGACATCATGCTTTTACAACCTTGACCTCAAGAAGCTATCCTATGGCAGGTATCGTAGATCAGTCTCCAGAACTGTCTGTTCATCGGCCAGCTGGCAGAGCCTAACAAAAACCTCTCAGGTAGGTTTCTGTCACACCTGACCTGGAGTGAGCTTGTTTTGATCTAGTGACCCAGAGGTGTGAAGCATCCCTTGAGCTATTCTGTCTCCTGATGACTGTTACTCTAATGCAAACCTTCTTCTCAGAAGGTTAATTTTGTATATAGATCAAATATGTAGACAAAATAGGCTCCAGTCAGCTGCACAGCATGCCACACCTTCTCAAGCTGGAGCTGCAGCAGCTCCACAAATGCCTCGGGGAAGAAGACCCTGGGATAAGAGTACCCCATCCACTTAACTGAGAGGCCTTTGTGGCCATAAATGTCCTTGCATGGTGTTCACCAGCACAATAGAACACTGGGGGAACAGAAGCCCAACAGCTTTGTGTTTGAAATCATCCAGATGCCTGCTGGAGATCATGACCTCCATTGACCCTAGTGAAACTTCACAAAGATCTTCCTCGTAAGGTCTGGCCCTGACACCTCTGAGAAAGACTAGAGGGATATACTCCAGCGCAAGGGTTTTCTCTTGATACTAAGGTTGTAAACCCACTACCTTGAGAGCCTCAAAGACCTAAAGGCCGCCCTTGCCTGGGGACTCCATCCCTCACCCCCATCCCTGGGCACTGTTTGAAGCTCAGCCCTAGCCCTTTGCTCCCTCCTGCCGTGGGTCAGCCACAGCCATGCCTCTGCTTGGACAAGGATAGGGTGAGCCAGCCCCTGACCTGGGGGCTTCTGGCCTCTGTCCATCACCATGGGATCTGTTTGTCAGCTGCTGGCTTGGTCCTGACCCTGAGCTGCAGGCTGGCTTGCTGGCTTCACCTCAGACCTGCCTCATCACTGCCATACTGCCTCATGATCTGGGCTGTGGCTTTGGCTAGTGAGGCCCCTGTCCTGCCCTCCAGCTCCCCATCCCCCAGGGAGCAGTGGCCCTTGCTGCTCCCTGACAGAGAGGGTGCAGCTGGCTCAGGCTGCTGCTCTTTGAGAGGTGACATTTTCTAATGCATTGCACAATCTTGTGCGGACTTTCACCATTTTTGGCCTTATATATACAAATATATGGTCAAAGGGGTATTTCACAATAACGTAGCTGCAAGGTGTCATCAACCCATGCATTGGGTTCTAGCAAAAGTGGGCCCCCCAAACGTTTAGAGCTGTAGCTGAGGCGTAGACAACGTGTTTTCAGTTCCTAGCTCGTCCACAGACTTTGTCACTGTAAGCAAGTGGTTCTTCTAGCCACGACCACACACAGCTATTGGTACAGCAGCCATTGGTCAAGCTGGAAAGAAAATTAAAACCCTGGCACTGTGCCTGACTTGGCTCTATTCATCATTTCTCTTCAGGGCATCCAAGCAGTTCAAATCGTTACTGTCATAGGTGGTGCCAAAGTCCTTTCAGGAGGGACGTGGGGCCAACTTGTCTGCACCGTATTGGTTAGTGATCAGATACACAGTACTACCTGCATGAGTTGCACTGTTTTTCAGCCATCCACTGTAGTAAAGACATGGTTAGATCTGCTTAGCACAGGGCCCAAGCTTTTTTTCTTCCTGCCATGCAAAAGTCCACATCTAAATGAAAAGACAGTGCAACAGGGAGCTATATGGGAGGAGGGGGGCGGGGAAGACACACTCCATATCAGACTACACTATGTATTTTTTTTATATTTGTTCTATATGATCATACTGAGCTTGAGATTTTAAATATTTATTGAAGGTAATTTTAGTGAGAAATTAGCTGTCTATGGTAAACTTACTTTGCAGCGTGATCACGCTAACATGACAATTTGCATTACCCTTGATTTGGATGTGTTGTGTCCACTAGTGAGAGCACATTTGGAATCTTAGACTTTTAAAACTGGCCATGGAACAATATTCTGCCTTAAGGATGTAATTAGTGTTGCTGAAATGTTCACTTCTGCCAAAGCTTTCAAACAGATGGGAAAAAATCCATTTTAGTGATGGTCATGAAAGTCAGTAAGAGCATGTCCTCATCTTGTCCATCAAAATTTCCTTAGTTCCAGATCGATCTCTGAGCTGAATCAGCTGAGCATACTCACAGGAGCACTTGGCTCCAGCTCAAGGAAAGCTACATGGTAGTGAAAGGAGGCTGGAAGGGGAGGCAGTTTGGCAGTACCCCAGTCATACCACAGAACCTGTGAAACCGTGTTCTTGGGTTCTGGATTCACTTCAGTGCTCTTCAGATGTAGCCATTCCTTGCTCTGTGCTTAATTCCTAGTATAAGGAATTCAGACAAATGGAGTGAGGAAGAAAATGTGAAAAGCTCCCCAAAAAAATGCTTAGAATTTTCCCCCCTTTCACACGCCCTTGCAACATGACATGGCCTCACCCCAGAGCAGCAGGGTCTTCTGTCATGTTTATGCAATAGCTTTCTCAACTAATTTTCAGAAGGAACTGTGTATTTTTCTCAGTAGTAATGTATTAGGAATCCAAAGAATTATGGTGATTCTTGCTCTCAGAACACTGAATTAAAGCTACAGGGGAGAAAAAGAACCACAGTTTTTCTTGACCCGAGATATTTCAAATTAGTGCCCATCACTTTTGTAGTTTGTCAGTTACTCACATTTTAAAGTTTCCTATTTACCCTGCACTGAAAGTGATAGCACTTATCACTTGAATCACAAGAAATAGGCACATATGGTTTTATAGGCCATAAAGACAGAAAATGTTTTGAGATATTAAAAAAAAAAAACCAACCAGCAAAAAAATCCCATACTGAAAGTAGCTTGTCATGTGGACAATACAAAATGGAATTTAGCATGCACGCAAACAAGAGACTGCATATTTAGCTCCAAGTGATAGTGTAATGGGCAACACTACACTGTCTGACTTCAATCAGCAATGATTGGGTGTTGGTCTCTTCTCCCAAGTAAGTAGCAACAGGATGAGAGGAAATGGCCTCAACTTGCATCAGGGGATGTTTGGATTGGGTATTAGGAAAAATTTCTTCATTGAAAGAGTGGTCAAGCATTGGAACAGGCTGCCCAGAGAGGTGGTGGAGTCACCATCCCTGGAGGTGTTCAAAAAATTTGTAGACATGGCACTTCAGGACGTGGTTTAGCAGGCATGGTGGTGTTGGATTGACAGTTGGACTTGATGATCCTGGAGGTCTTTTCCAACCTTAATGATTCTATGATTCTACGATTTAATACAAGAAGTGATCAGCAGATCAGTGAGATTTGAGGCTGAAAAAGAGAGTTGGTTCAGCAACAACCTCTGCACTGTGACTTGTCCTTTTTTCCATGCTTTCCATGCACTGATGACCAGGGAGTTGTACTCGTTCCCAGTAACCACGCACCTTAGAAAGTAATCACTGCTCTGGAGACACAGATTTCTAGACATACAGCAGCTAATACGCAGGTCTTCTTTGAATTATGCAAATAAAAATCATGTAAAATGAAAGCATCCTGGTGTGCCACCTGAGGACCCATTCCATAACAAGGTCACCTACCTAGTATGCAGCCTCTTCCATCTGCAGTAGGCAGTTTATAAAGTAAGTAAACATCATTAGAACCACTTCACCACCAAGGAAATGGAAATCAAGAGAAGGCAATTGAGGAGCTAGTGGGGAAAATCCCTTAGAATTTAGGTTTCCATCTGGTGCTTTAGTCCTGAGGCCTTGCTGCATTATCACCATCAATGTATCATTGTGTACAGATGTACAGCTTTCACCTAGTCTGTAACTGTGCTAACAGCACCTACGTAGCTTGTCTTCTTTTCAAAGAACAAGCTGTTTATTATATGAAAAAGACTCGTAAACCCACCTCACACAAACTTGGCTCATCATGAGACCTGTGTACATCTTTAAACTGATGGGTGGAATAAATGGTGATCAATGTATTTTACTTGGGCTGGCAGCCTGCCACAAGTGGGGTTCTGCCAGGGATCGACACTGGGCCCCACACTGTTCAACATCTTCATAAATTATCTGGATGATGGGATTGAAAGCACCTTCACAAAGTTTGCTAATGACACCAAACTGGCTGGTGAGGCAGACTACATCAGAAGGGAGAGCCATCTTACAGAGAGACCTGGACAGGCTGGAAGAGTGGGCAGGCAAGAACAGCATGAAATTTAACAAAGACAAGGCAAGATTCTGCGCCTGGGATGACATAACGAAAGAGCCCAGGGCAGGCTAGGATCTGTGTGGCCGGGGAGCAGCCTTGCTGAAAGGGAGCTGGGTGTCCTGATGGACAACAAGCTGAACATGAGTTAGCAGCGTGCCACTGCAGCAATGAAGGCAGATCAGATCCTGGGCTGCACCCACAGGGGCATTACTAGGAGAGATAGAGGTGTGATCATCCCACTCTACTCAGCACTTGTCTGGCTGCACCTGGAGTACTGTGTCCAGTTCTGGTCCCCACAATTCAAGGAAGACATGGGCAGACTGGAGAGGGTCCAGTGGAGGGCCACGAAGATGATCAAAGGGCTGGAGAACCTGACCTGTGAGGAAAGACTGTAGGAGTTAGGTCTCTTCTTCCTGGAGAAGGGAAGGCTTGGAGAACCTTATCACAGTGTTCCAGTACTTAAGGGGTGGCTACAAAGAGGACAGAGACTCTTTTTTTTTGCAATGAGCTGCATAAAGAAGACAAGGGGCAAGGTGTACAAATTGCACTGGGAAATATTTTGTCTCAACATAAGAAAGAAATTTTTTACAATAAGAACAACCAATCACTGGAACAACCTCCCCAGGGACGTGGAGGAGTCCCCATCACTGGATGTTTTCAAGATGTGATTGGACGGGATGCTAGATAATCTCATCTAGGCTCTCCTTCCCATGAAAGGTTGGACCAGTTGATATTTCAAGGTCCCTTCCAACCTGGGCTGTTCTATGATTCGGTGAAAAACCTGGGGTGTGTTATCCTAGAGCCCAATACACATGAGTAATAGAGAGAAGGACAAAAAGAGGTGCAGAAGAATTTAGAACATTCCTGAACAATTCCGATGGATTTGAGGTAAATTTGGAATGATGTTGAGAACTGGACAACCTAGGGAAAAAAAAAAGGACAGTGTTTTATACACACATGTGGGTGCTTGAACAGTTTTGTCATCAGCACAGGGCAAGACTGTCTGTATCAAGTGGACATCCCAGAAAGGGTTTTCTCACCAATTTTCATGTTGCCACCATCCCTGTTAAACCTGTAACCTCTTCAGACCACATTGTAATTCTCAATAACTTTCTTCTTTCTATATTAATGATCCCTGTCTAGAATTGGTATGGCATTGGACTTTACACTTTTCACGGTGTGTTTCCTTTTCGTAACATAACCTATATTTTGTTATATTTGCATAGGTGTTTCAAGTACTTATGGAGCAGACTGAATATAAAAGAGAAAAGGGTTAGATACAGTGAAGAAAAGCAATTGAGGTCAGTCTTTGTTGTAAACTAGAAAAGAAAATGAGTCGGAGAAAGAACCTAATTCAATAGAGATTTATATACTGTGCAATTGCCTTGACATCAGCCAAGTTTTACAGGATATTGCTAAATTCAACATGAATGTTTCCCAAAGACTGTACGAAGTAATGTTAAAATAGCAAAATGTCATGAGGAGATACAGGCCCAGATTTAATGGCTGAATCAAATATACAGACAGAGGCTTCTGGCAAAGTCATATCCAGTGTAATCTTAGTAGTGCTTGACTCTTTATGGTAGCATGGATTAAAAATAACTCGAACTTTAAATAGAAAGAACATTTGTTGAAAAATTAGGAGAATTAAGGAAGTAGTTAAGATTTGCTGACATTCAGTCAATTTGGGGACAGAGAGGCAAACTACGAAACAGTATTTTCCCACATTTTCCTGCACAAGTGTTAAAAGGAAACATCTTCTGTCTTTGAAATAGTGTTGCAAGCTTGCAACTTACATACCATTAAGGAGAGAAGGAAGATGGTGAGTGAATTAAATACAAGACTGTTACAAGAGGTTTGTCTCATGTTGAGTCTGTCCAAAATTATTTTCTTGTATTGCCTTTCTTTGCAATCAGTAGAAAAGAAAAATTCTTTTTTTTTTTTGTTAGTTTCTTTTGACATTTTCTGGTTTAGAAAATATTTTCTGGTTTGCATGTTTGTTGTGGTTTTGGCTGGGATAGAGTTAATTTTCTTCCTAGTAGGTGGTATAATGCTGTGTTTTGGATTTAGGATGAGAATGGTGTTGATAACACACAGATGTTTTAGTTGTTGCTGAGCAGTGCTTACACTAAATCAAGGACTTTTCAGCTTCTTGTGCTCTACCAACTGAGAAGGCTGGAGATGCGCAAGAAGCTGGGAAGGGGCACAGCCAGGACAGCTGATCCAAGCTGGCTAAAAGGATATTCCATACTATATGATGCCATGCTCAGTACATAAATTAGAGGAAAGCTGGCCCGCGGACCACTGCCTGGGGACTGGATGGACATCTGTCAGCAGGTGATGAGCAACTGGTGGATGAAAAGCTGAACATGAGCCAGCAATGTGCGCTGGCAGCCCAGAAAGCCAACCGTACTCTGGGCTGCATCAAAAGAAGCGTGGCCAGCAGGTCGAGGGAGGTGATTCTGCACCTCCTACTCTGCTCTGGTGAGACCTCACCTAGAGTACTGCGTCCAGCTCTGGAGCCCTTAGCACAAGAAGGACATGGAAGTGTTGGAGTGGGTCCAGAGGAGGGCCACAAAAATGATCTGAGGGCTGGAGCACCTCTCCTATGAGGACAGGCTGAGGGAGTTGGGCTTGTTCAGCCTGGAGAAGAGAAGGCTGCGGGGAGACCTGATTGCAGCCTCTCAGTACTTAAAGGGAGCCTATAGGAAAGATGGGGAAGATCTTTTTCGTAGGGCCAGCTGTGACAAGACAAGGGGTAATGGTTTTAAACTAAACCAGGGTAGGTTTAGACTAGATATAGGAAGAAATTCTTTACAATGAGGGTGGTAAAACACTGGAACAGGTTGGCCAGAGAGGTAGTGGAGCCCCCATCCCTGGAAGCATTCAAGGCCAGGTTGGACGGGGCTGTGAGCAACCTGATCTTATTAGCAGTGTCCCTGCTCCTGCAGGGGGGTTGGACTAGATGACCTCTAGGGGTCCCTTCCAACCCAAAACATTCTATGATTCTATGATTCTAATTGCATTGTGCATCACTTGCTTTCTATATTCTATCATCATCATCATCATCATCATCAATTATTAAACTGTTCTTATCTCAATCCATGAGTTTTCTCACTTTTACTCTTCTGACTGTCTCCCCTGTCCCAGCAAGGAGGGGCGGAGTGCAAGTGGCTCTTTGGTGCTCAATCTCTGGTTGGGGTTAAGCCACAACAGTCCTTTTTGGCACCCAACCTGGGTCTCTACAGGTTGAGATAATGACAAATCTGACCAGAGTGCATTAGAACAAATTTGTTATAAACATTCACTTATATTGGTTTGATAGTTGCTGGTCACAATGTTGATTAATTTGCTCTCAAAGTTGTGCTTGTTCTTAGAGTTGTGTTACGTAACACATTACTTGCAGTATTATGTTCCCTGTTGTGCTGTTTATCGCTGTTGGGACCTGGGTCAAGGTTATTGTTTTGCTGTACTTTGTAACACTGATTTATGGTATGATAAAATGGCTGGTCATGCTGCTTATCTGCTATTTGTACTCAGCATTGGCGTCACCTCTGTACTTTGGGAGCCATCTATTGGAAACTATTAATAATTACACTTTGTACCTTTTCTTCCTGGAGAACCAATTTATGGGGGAGGCACCTTCCTTCACCTTCCCCTTCTCCTCCAGGCTAGTCACAAGAGCTCCTGAGAATTTTGAATATTCTTGGGATGTTCAAACTGGCATGTTTGTGTTGCTCCTACTCCTGAACGTGGTTCAGGTCTTGTTTAAAGTTACACAGCAATCAAAGAATACCACCCAGAGATCTGCCCTGAGGCTGGACAGTTATGTGTGGCAGGGTGTGTGGGATATTATGGGCAAGTACCTGGGACAGTGGGCACCTCCAGTGTTTTGGAACTTCACCCCTGAACAAGTGCAGAATCCTGAAAAACTGGTAAAATATTTAGAAAAAGGATGCTGTCACTGTGGCAATTTGAGAGACACAAATGCAACGTGCTGGGGCCTGGCCCATGCCTACCAAGCCCTGTTTAATGCTATTCAGTACCCTTAAGGGGAAGAAAAGGTCTCTGGATCTGACAACAAAACAACAGGCACTGCAGCTACTCCAACCCCAGTGACAGGCACTGCAGCTGAACCGGAGAACCAACCCGTGCTGGTATCAGTCACCCCTATAAACAAGATGAAATCTTGGACACGAAAGTCAGCTCATATAGTAAGGGATGATGAAAAAACAGGGCCATGACAATAAGAGGAAAAGACAGAACTCATAAACAAGATATTAACCACCTGATCCCTCACCCTGAGTGAGCTGCGAGATAGGTGAAAAGATTTCAGCCACCGTCCAGGTGAGCACGTTGTCACCTGGCTGCTCAGATGGGCCGGTAGCCTACACTTGGAAGCTAGGGAAGCCAAGCAGCTGGGATCCCTTTCTAGGGAAGGGAGCATTGACAAAGCTATTGGAAAAGGGGCACAAGCCCTCAGCATCTTGAGGCGACTCCTGTCAGGTGTGAAGGAAAGGAAGATGGTAGATGTCATCCTGGCAAGTGGACCACCATGGAGAGACATATCCAGTACCTGAGGGACTTAGTCATGCTGGAGGTGCTTTATAGTGACCTGGACAACAAGCAGTTATCCAAAGGTCCAGATGAAGTCCAGTGTACACAACCCATGTGCATTTCTGGATATTGCATATTCCAAATTACAACCTGATCCTAGAAATCATTTAGGTTGGAAAAGACCTTTGAGATCATCAAGTCCAACCATTAACCAAACCCTGCCATCCCACCACTAAACCATGTCCCTAAGCACCTCGTCTGCCTGGCTTTTAAATACCTCCAGGGAGGGGGACTCGACCACCTCCCTGGGCAGCCTGTTCCTATGCTTGACAACTCTTTCATTGAAAAAATTTTTCCTGATGTCTAACCTAAACCTGCCCTGGCATAACTTCAGACCATTCCCCCTTGTCCTATTGCCCATTACCAGGGAGAAGAGACCGACCCCCACCTCATTACAACCTCCTGTCAAGCAGTTGTAGAGGGCGAGCAGGTCTCCCCTCAGCCTCCCTTTCCCCAGGCTAAACAACCCCAGTTCCCTCACCTGTTCCTCATAAGACTTGTGCTCCAGACCCCTCACCAGCTTTGTGGCTTTCCTCTGGACATGCTCCAGCAATGCAACGTCTTTCCTGTAGTGAGGGGCCCAAAACTGAACACAGTATTCGAGGTGCGGCCTCACCAGCGCTGAGTACAGGGGCACGATCACTTCCCTACTCCTGCTGGCCACACTATTCCTGATACAAGCCAGGATGCCATTGGCCTTCTTCACCACTTGGGCACACTGCTGGCTCATATTCAGCCGGCTGTCAACCAGCACCCCCAGGTTTTTTTCCACCAGGCAGCTTTCCAGCCACTCTGCCCCAAGCCTGTAGCGTTGCGCGGGGTTGTTGTGACCCAAGTTCACGACCTGGCAATTGGCCTTGTGGAACTTCATACAACTGGCCTTGGCTCATCAATCCAGCCTATCCAGATCCCTCTGTGGAGCCTTCCTACCTTCCAGCAGATCCACAACACCGCTTGTGACTGGCCGCCAACTGGATTTCACTCCATTCACCATGACTCTCTGGGCTCGGCCATCCAGCCACTTCTTAACCCAGCAAAGAGTACACTCATCTAGGCGATGAACCTCCAGCTTCTCTAGGAGAATGCCATGGGAGACAGTGTCAAAGGCTTTGCTGAAGTCCAGGTAGAGAACATCCACAGCCTTTCCCTCATCCACTAGGTGGGTCACCTGGTCATAGAAGGAGAACAGGTTGGTCAGTCAGGACCTGCCTTTCATGAATGCACGCTGGCTGTGCCTGATCCCCTGATTGTCCTCCATGTGCCTGGTGAACACACTCAAGATGATCCGCTCCATAATCTTTCCCGGTACCAGGGTCAGGCTGACAAATCTGTAGTTCCCTGGATCCTCCTTCCAGCCCTTCTTGTAGATGGGCATCACATTTGCCAACCTCCAGTCATCTGGGACCTCCCCTGTTATCCAGGACTGCTGATAAATGATGTGGAGAGTGGCTTGGCAAGCTCCTCTGCCAGCTCCCTCTAGTCTTGGGTGGATCCCATCTGGCCCCATAGACTTGTGGATGTCCAGGTGGCATAGCAGGTCAAAACCTGCTTCCTCATGGATTATGGGGGGTTTATTCCACTCACCGTCCCCATCTTCCAGCCCGGGGGGCTGGGTACCCTGGGGATAACTCATTGGGCCATTAAAGATTGAGGCAAAGAAGGCATTAAGTATCTTAGCCTTTTTTTCATCCATGGTGTCAGTGTTCCCCCTTGCATCCACTAGAGGAGGGAGGTTCTCCCTGGCTCTCTTTTTGCTGTTGACGTATTTGTAAAAACTTTTTTTATTCTCTCCTACAACAGTGGCCAGGTTGAGTTCTAGTTGGGCTTTTGCCTTTCTAATTTCCTCTCTACATGACCTGACAAGATCCCTGTACTTACCCTATTTATAAAATAACTAGAAGTATATTAGAGTGTTAATAATGCCAAGTGCATTGGTGTGTTGGTACAAGTATTATATTACAGGTGCGTTGTCAGTTTGCCAGTAGTTCCTGGGATGCACCAGCTGTTTAAGAGTGCACAGCACCCAGCCACGGCACGAGGAACGGCACCAAACAGCCGGCATTGTTGAAAGATTTCATGGTTGGATTCTCTCCTATCTACCAAATTCTCAGCATTGTTTTGGTAGAGAGGGCATGTTAATAATATTTTATTTATGTGAATTCTTTTTCAGGTACCAAGAATGGAATTTAGACAGCTACCTTGTCTTTTACTGAAGGAATAGGGTCTCCCTCTTTTATTTATTTTCTTCTTTATTATAAGAGAATATATAGAATCTTTGAAGTCTTTCCGTATATCAAATGCTGCTGAAAATTCAATCTACAGTTCAGAAACTGTGTAGCAGTAAACATAAACTGTTTATTTTCTACTTAGAGGACCAGGCTAAAAAGTAGATTACCAAAGGGGAATGATTAAAATCCTGGGATATCCCCACCACCACCACCTCTTTTTTTTTCCATTGTGTTCCACCAGTGAGGCCAAACCAATAAATGGTTTTTCATTGAAGGCACCAACTTAATTTTTTTCCACTAATTAACTTGCTCTTACAGGTCGTGGCTTCCCACATAAGAAGTGAAGGGCTTGAAAAAAACTAACTCTGTGGGGCAGCAGGGCAGTGTGGGGGTAGATGGGATGCCATAGCAGCTTTGTCAGGGCTAGAGTTGCAATCTGATTATTTTAGCCATCCAGTGGGAGAGCTGATGAGGACAAATCAGCATGTCTCTTAAGTTTTGCTTTTTTAGGCTGCTCTAATTACATCTAATTTCACTTACCATTTCAGACAAATTTCATTTTCAAAGTAGGGTAATATTAATATGCTTGTCACACAATTGGTTTCATTTACATAGTTCTCCATGCGTGCATGCGTTAAGAGGGAGAAAATTTTATTTAGAAAAATGCATCAGAAACTGTTTTTCCCCATCTACCTTTTTCTCTCAGGCTGTAAACTTCTGTGATCCTCAGCTGTCTCTTCTGTTACAAAGGCAATCAAATTACATCCTCATCTTCCCAACAGCAATTAAGAGAGGTTAAATAAAACCTACAGAACTCTGTCCTAGGGCTATTTCTGGAGAATGATCAAAATATAAAGGTCTTCATGTCACTGTCTGGCATCTGTGTGTGCATGAAGAGAAAATGACATCAGGGGAATGGAAAGTGGCTGTGAAAGAGCTTAAGGCTAAGGTCTAAGTTTGAATTTATAAGGTACATATGTACTCTGGGATGCTAGCCTTCCTTATGACATGTATGTCTGGGGGAGAGTCTCATAAAAAGAAATGTCTTTCAGACTCCTTAGAACAGGAAAAAGCTACAACCTGTGTTGACTGCTTCAGGAAGGGGCTTGGCAAGACTGATTTGTTGCAAGTAGTCCATGCATGTCATTTAATCTTGATTATAGCAAGTGCTGATCTGCTTATCCGGTTAAATCCTGAAAATATATAGAGAAGTTTTCTACCTTGGGATGATGTGTTTCCGTAGTGAATAAGATGGAGGCATCTGTGTAATTTTTTTTTTAAATCTGAGACAAAGTAAGATGTTTTAATTGACTCTTAGTTGTTTAAAACCAAACAAATTGACTCTTTAAAATATTTTACTCATGTCAAGGTTTAGTGGTTTGAATACCAATTACTTGCATTCTCCCAGATCAAGACAGACCTAAAAAACATCCCAAAAGAACCACCCTGCCTGTCTGTAAGAGGCAGTTGTCAGCAAAAGCTAAATGGTTTATCAAAATATTAGTATATGGGAATGAGCAACTGGGTCTCCCTAATTATGCTAGGCAGGCAGCTGTGACCAGCACAGACAATACTGTACAATATTGATAGCAAAACCATTGCTTTCAGTTATTAAAAGCTAGTACTATGCACAATTATAGCAACAAACGTCTACTGCACTTTCTCTTTTGTGGTTTTCTCAGGCTAGAGAGGAAACAATGTAATGAAAAAAAATTTAAGAAATAGTAGGGCTAGGTGTATTATAAGCATTTGTAAAATAATTCTTATTTCCTCTTATTTCCTGAAAATTCCTTATATATTGAATAGCATACTGATTGCATTTGTTCTGCAAGAATATCTAAAGGGTTCTGTTTGAAATTTTACTTTGTTCTTTTTTTTTGGAGGAAGGAAGTATTGCCATGGAAACATGTAAACAAAATCATACTTTTCCCAATTTGTAGGATAATTTACACCTACCATAGTGTACACAATCATATTAAACTCACGGGGAGTGCAATGGGCTTGTGGTAAATTTGCAGCTTAAAAAAAAAATGTGCCTGAGTCATCTTGTGGCAAAACAGTGGCAAACTTAAATAATGAGTTAAAGTTTGTTTTGGCTGGTGATAGATTTAATTAAAAAGTAAAGACATTAAATGAGACTGCCTACCTATCCTTCCATGGCTAACAGTAATATGGGGTTTTATTAATGCTTTTATTTAATTCTACTTCTCACTAAATTGCCTCATTGCTTAGTAACTATGGGAGGTCTTCAGAGACTGGAGGAGCTTTTGGCTTATCATGGAGGGACCTGTTTTTCCCAGGGAAGGGGGATCCCATGGGAGCCCCCTCCCTCCTCCACAGCAAGGGCAGCTCTTTTAGGGGCAGCACTCAAGAGGGGCAAGAGAGAATGAAATTGATCCCTTCTGTGGGCTATCATTCTGAAGAACTGCCCAAGAAGAACCATAAAATTGAAGACTGTGACCCTTTAAGACAACTTTGATTTAGAAGCCAGAAGAAATCTGGTGTGTTATAAGCTGGTGTTGGAGTAGGAAAGCCAAGATGACATTCACACAGTACGTATCGGCTGTGGGCTTGGAAATGTTACTGTCTCATAAGAATTAGAAATTAACCCAAACCATTAAACTTCTGTATCTACCAATTAATGAACATTGATATTTATGAATCCCTAATAACCTCAAGAAATGCCCCATTTCCAAACCACAGCTTTCACCACCATCACTGAAAGCTTAGATCTGAAGCCATGTTTTCCAAACAATTATTAATGAATGGGCATGTGTCATCAGTATTAGGTATAGCAATCCATAAATGTGTAGATAAATGACGTCAGATAAGAATAAGTTCAATCATCATTTTGAGTAAATTGAATGTAATCAAAATGGATACAGTCCCTGAAGGTTTATAGATTTCTTCCAAGTACATACACGTGTAAAAACACTGTTTTTTTTCCTTTATCTCCAATGAGATTTTCAGCATGACCTAAGGGAGTTAGCAGTATCTCATGAAGGGTTTTTAGGAGATTACTATCTAGTAAAGACCATCTGGAAACTACTAGCTAAAAAACATCAATAGGAAATATATTTTAATTTTAAAATGTAATTTCCTGTGCAAAATGTTATTATTTCACTAAATTTTCATTTGCCAGTTTGGCCTGAACTGAAACATTTTGTTGAGAGGTTTGTTTGGTTTGGATTTTTATTTTGACTGAACCTGAAACATTTCCTTTCAACATTTTTCATACTACATCTCTCTAATTTTAAAGTACCATGGACAATTGTGGGGGCTGTAATACGTGTCCCTTTCTTTTTCAAGTGGTAAGGACCTCATCTAGCTTACTCCACTCTTGAAGAACCTCAACCATCTCCTGGCAGAGATATGTAACACACCATTGGAATCACCTGCTGACTGTGTGCCATGGGAGAGGTAAGTTAATAAGGGAGCTCAGCCTACTGGAAGGAACAAAGAAATAAAGTACTTGAACTCTAATTGCCACGTTCCTGCATAACATTTTAGAGAGATACAATTTAAAGTGAATATACTTAAAGTAAAAATGTACAGACCTTAAACAGGTGACATGATTTTCCATTTTGCTTCACATAAAGCAGTTATTTGATTCTTCATCTGAAGTTATCAGAATGCCAAAATTTCTGTCCTGTGGAAAAGCATTATATCTGTTCCTTTGCTGAAGCCCTTGAAGATCAGAACCAACATCTCTTGCATTGTACACCTTCCCCCATCCCCTGACTTTCATTTTTCTTTAGAACATGCCAAAGTTGGCTTTCTTAAGGTCTGGGGTCTGTACACATTCCCTTTGTGAGAGGCACCCCCTGGAACAGTGGTGCATTTTGACGTGCATAGGATATTTTGGATATTTTGTTCACTTGCTGAAGGGATCCAGTAACCACAGGCTTTGTGTATTTTCATGTGACCTAGACAGGCTCTGATTCACATCAGAATCTCATGTGCATGTGCCACGTTAGGAGCTGTCCAATCACCATAATGCATATGACCCTTAAGGAGAGTTTACATTCCACCTGCCCCCAAACCCCCAGAAGAAAAAACAAAATCAGGTCATAAGTTATTTGGAAATGTGTGACTTACTTAAAAAAAACCCAAAACCAAGAAAAAACCCCTATGTTTTAAGGGACTTACCTGGAACTTTGGACATCTAGAGAGAAGTCAGCTCTTGTAGGACCAAAAGCACATCTGCGCTGCTAATAGTGCTGAGACTCTGAGCTAGATATTAGCTTTTAGGTCTACATGTTGCTTACCAGGTGAGGATGGGAAGCAAAAGACCAACAACTGTTCAACATTTTTTCCATGCTGATAACCTGTGTCTTTTGCCTTTTACTGTTTATGACACTATGCTGATGATGAAGGGAGCTAAAGAAATGGGGGTTTTGTATAGCTATCATAACAATTTTTGCAAAGGTTTTGCCAAAGCGTAACTTAACATCTAAATGTCTGTGTGGGTGGTAAGATAGCTGTGAAAACAGCCTCCCCTCTGTGACTGTAATTATTCAGTGCTTTGCAGATTTGCATTTCTTGTCCTTTCAGTAGCACTGCTTGATGAGAAAGGTTGGCTGTTCAGCTGAAACACACCTTAGGCAGAGTTCTCATTTAGAAAATGACTATAAGGACATTCAAAAAAAAATTTAGAATATTGTCATCCAAGTGTCAGCACAGTTGAATCTGGATTTCATTATTACAACATTGCATATTAGAATAACAGGTGGTGAGAGAGTAAGGGAAGAGAATATGCAAAAATGAAAACAGTTCTTTTACAATAACAGGCTGTTACAGAGGCATCATATCCTTCAGACATATGCTTAAGTTCCAGCCCAGGAATACGTCCAGATAAAAAAAAAAAAAGTATTCGTTTCTTATGCTTCAATACCCAGCTGAATCAAATCCTACAATCACTGGAGAGAGACTTGGCACCAGATCAAAAGAAAAAGGAATTCAAAGGCTTAAATTCTTCCATATAATATTCCCATTAGTATTACAGATTTGGGGCAGAATTCAGCATGTCTGGAAGGGCTTTGGTCTCATTGGCATGGAATAGTTCAGTGTTAATTCCTAAACCCAACCTGGACAAAACCCAAGCCCCTCCCCTGCCAAATCTTGTTAGAGGAGGGAGGGGTTGTATTTGACTCAGTCAGCATCCTTAGAACAAAAGAATCTGCAAACCCTGGTCCCATACATCAGCCCAGTGGTTACAGGTCTCTCTAGGCTGAGAAAGGCATTGCCAGAAGGACTCAACTCTTTCTTCGAAAATTAAGGGAAATGATTTAACCCTCCATTTGAAGCTGTTCAGTTGTGCGGTACTTTCTTCTCTGAATATACTTACCCCCAAAATGAAAATACCCACTCCTGTACAGTTATATCAGTCAAAGTCACTGTTTGCACTGGTGCTAAGTGGGACATGCAAGATTAATTAACACTTCATGTCAACCCTGAAATCCCTTAAGACTGCTGCTAGCATAGAACTGAAGGGGAAAAAATTACCTAAGTAATTCCACTCAACAAACTATTGAAAACAAACAAAAAAATACAATATTGCTTTTTCTTGCAGCAGAGCACTCATATTTAATATATGTCCCTCCTTTAACCTACACAACCAAACTGATAATGCATTATTAGCTTTCACTGTTTATTTTTTTACACCAGACAATGCCCTTACATCCAAATAGCAGTAGATCAGATGAGATATGATTTTGTTACAAGATGGAGGAAGCCTGACTTGGTTTTTCAAATTGGTAAATCACTTAAACACATGCCACAGTGCATTGATTAAGTCTCTACCATTGGGTCTCTGACTGAGGATGTGCTTGATTGCTTTGAATTAAGGTCTTAGCTGATGAATAAATATCTGCTAAAGTGAGAGAGGTGAACAGGGCCTTCTCTGTTATGACTGTGAGGTTTGCCTTTCCATAATAATTTTACACTCTCTCACATGTCCAAAAATAGCCTAATTGTAGTGATATTTTTAGGAAAAGAAACAAGCCTGGTGAGTATTTTGGAGACTGCTGGCAGCTTGATTTGAAGGCAGTGAAAGATAATAAACTCTTTCACAGGTATTTGTCTGGCTCCATTTGTATCTGGATGATCACTGAAAGCTTCTGAAAACCCTCCTCATAGTACTAAAGTACTATGTGCTAGGACACTAAGAGGCTTTTATAGTAATCTTTTTTATTGTTTACATTAAAATAAATAAATAGGAATAGGATGTATTTGGACTGTGGGAAGCCTAAAGAGTTTCATTTGACATGGCCCCTTAGTACTCTTAACACATCTCTTGTGTTAGTGGGACGTAGCATGAGTCAGCTTAGAAAATTAAGTCATGCAGATGGATATTAACTGGTTTAGCAAATGCAACAGCAGTGCATGGTAATAATAATAATAATAATAATACTAACAACAACAACAACAGTAACAACAACAACAACAATAATAATAATAATACAATAAAAACAGGAATAACTTTCCCACTTTTGTCACTAACTACCTTGAAAGAAATTTGTCTAATTAAATACTTCAACCAAAATATTTGGTTAGTATCAAGAGTTACAAAACAGAGAGACAGTGCCAGTTTGTTCATTCCAAACTGCTTCAGCTGAAACACACCTCATGTCTGAACTTCTGAGGAGGCCAGGGGTGGTCCTAATGAATTGGTGCTTAGATTATATGAGAACCGAGAAACCTGAAATTCCCAGGGAGACCTGTGAAGCAGGCTGCCATAAACTTCAGATCTGTAAGGAGGCAGGCTTGAAGGCAAGACACAATTCCTCAGGATCTCAGTTCTCATCAGCTGTGGTACTGAGAAGAGCATCAGTTCCACTGGGCAGCAGCAGTTTCTGGGGAACACAACTAAGAGAAACACAAGGTCTGTACATACGTGTACATCACCCAATACAACAGTCTACTGGAGGCCACAGCAGGTCAGTAAGGCTTGATACTATTCAGTGGCATGATGACAGTCCACTGGGGTGCATTAAGAGGAGTGTGGCCAGCAGGTCGAGGGAGGTTATCCTCCCCCTCTACTCTGCCCTGGTGAGACTCCACCTGGAGTACTGTGTCCAGTTCTGGGCTCCCTGGTTCAAGAAAGATGAAGAACTCCTAGAAAGAGTTCAGAGGAGAGCAACTAGGATGATAAAGGGACTGGAGCATCTCCCCTACGAGGAAAGGCTGAGAGAGTTGGGCTTGTTCAGCCTGAAGAAGAGAAGACTGAGAGGGGACCTCATCAACACATACTTAAGGGTGGATGTGACGAGGATGCAGCCAGACTCTTTGCAGTGGTGCCCAGCAACAGGACAAGGGGCAATGGGTACAAACTGAAACATAAGAGGTTTCAATTGAACATGAGGACAACTTCTTTACTTTGAGGGAGACAGAGCACTGGAAGAGGCTGCCCAGGGGAGTTGTGGAGTCTCCTTCCCTGGAGATATTCAAAGCCCTCCTGGATGAAGTCCTGTGTAACATGCTCTAGGAGAACCTGCTTTAGCAGGAGGGTTGGACTAGATGATGTCCCGAGGTCCCTTCCAACCCTTGACATTCTGTGATTCTGTGATCTACAACAAAAGTCACTCATCGATCTCCTTGGTGTTAAGTTTAGCATCCCTTACAATAGCTGTGGCTACTTCCTACATTCTTTTCTGAGCCTCATGAGCGTGCCATCCTTGTTGATCTTCTTTGAGCCTTCTCCCATCATAGGGGTTTATAGACCAGCCAGAGCTAAGGACAGCACATGGCATGCCATCACACTGCAAAGGCCTCAGCAGCGACAGTACATTTTCAGGTGTTTCATCCCTGATGGGAGCAGTTGCATGCTCTGCCTTGGACTTCCAGAGACCAGAGGCAAGGAACAGCTCTTGGTCTCCAGAGGTTGTTGGAGAGGCACCCCTGGACATGCTGAGGAGCTGCTAGTCCCAGGGGCAGGGAAATACTCCCGGTTTCTCTTCTCCTATAGCCACAGCTCCAGCCTGCAGTGCTGGGGAGCAATGCTGTATTTCGCCAATGCATTTTGCCATCTCGTGGCAGTTCACAGGCAAAACAGCTCTGGGTGGTCATGAACACACAGCTGCCGAAGGAAGAACCAAACCGGAATGGACGAGTTTGGTTGTGGTAACTGTAAAATAGCACTCTGAAGGTTTGCAGGTCTACAAAGAACAACCCAAACCCTGCAGAGACCAAAACCTGCCCACCTGCAGCTCTGACGTGTGCTCTGCGTGCCTGTGGTGGCATCTGAAATGAAGACAGAGAAGCTGACTGCGACGTATTTGTGCGATGCTGTAGATAACTTGGGATATGCTAAAAAAAACCCCAAAACTAATTGAGTGGCCTGAGCTTCCTTCTGACCTCCTTCCCCAGAGGAGCTGTCACAGCCATGCCTAAGAAGAAATTCTTCCCAGCCCGCAGCCTCCTGCTCCCAGCGTGTCCCCAGCTGCCCCTCTCCAAGGCACCCACCCCATGGTTCTGCCCTTGCCCCTGCCATGGGGAAGGAGGGGCAGGACTGAGCACCCACCTCCTCACAGAGATTGGTGACATGCTGCAATGGGCATCTTGGAGGGGGGACCTCAGGGGCAAGATCTCACTGTCAGTGGCCCTTGTGTCCCTCCAGAGATATCTGCTTAGTGCTCACATCTCTGCTGTGTGAGTATCACTCGTTTGTGGTGTGGAGCAGGGGGGAGGTGGGATGTCACACCTGGTGCCAGGGTGAGCTGGGAAGAGGGATGGGGTTGTTCCCCCTCGAGGGACTGTGGGTCCCACTGGAAAAAGCTTGGGCACTGCCAGTGCTGTGGCTACTGCCCAGGAGTGCACGAGAGCAAAGCTCCTGTGTGCTCTGCCCCCCGAAAAGTTGTCAATGTGCAAAATCTGTGCTGCTGATCAAGAAGCTCCAAAGGACACAAAGGTTTGGAGGGAGCAGAGCCCAGCCTCTGTAGGGGAAGGCTTTTCCCCTCTCCAAGAGGTCTATGGGTGGGATGAGGTGGAGTAGGTCTGCACGACTTGTGGGAGAGGAGCTGGAAGGCTTCTGCTCTTCCAAGCTTCCAAGGAGAAACAACCCCCAGAAAGACCTCTTTAACTTCCAGACTTGCTTCTTTTCAGCTCAGAAGTGGAAGTCCCTCTGTGTGAAGAGGGGGCTTTTCAGCCTTTTCTTGCTGGCCCAGGCCACTCCTGATAAGCACTGGTGAGCAAGCACCAGCCATCCATAGCACCAGTTTGGGTCATTTGTATCAGACAAGTTACCCGCTGGGTGATATCAGCAGG
>NW_009259319.1:2330756-2350276 GCF_000687185.1 Egretta garzetta
AATGTCAGTGACCCACGCCTGGACACCCAGCAGCCACTGAAAACCCCAGGCTCCCCTTTGCTGACCCTTTTGGGCTGACTGCTGCCTGAGGGTTTACTTATGTGCCTAGTAAGACTGCGGCAAACCAAAGATTTTCTTCAGCAGCTTCAGTCTCCTTGTGAGAGCACACGCACAGGCAGATCAGCTTGGAACGTGATGAAGGATGCTGTGGAGGTCAGACCAATGGAGACCTGTGGAAAAGCCAGCCAGTGTGCTGTTCCCTCCCCTGCAGACCTTGGATGTGCATGAGCCTCCTCCCTGATGCTTGAGCATCCATGCTCTCTCTCTGAATCGCAAAAACATGAGCATGGGATGAGAGCCCCAAATCACTGAAGTGCCAGTGAGTGCCCTACTAAAGCCAATAGCAAATTAACATGCAAACCCATCCCCAGGTTAATCAGAGGGAAGTGCTGCCAGGGGTCACACCTGTGCAGCTGGAAGCAGGCACAAGAAGAGTCAGTGCTACAGCCCACCTTCCCACATATCCCTAGGGAGAAGAGGCAGTTTTGGCTCTCTGAGCAATGTTACTCCAATTACAAGTTGGGGAAAGAAGAGAAACACCTTTCAAAGACAGAAAATGACACATTTCCTTGGTTTTTATTCTTATTTTTATGTTAATGAAATATTCTAGGAATATATTTATCACACTATGAGAATGCAGGATGGCTTTACATAACTGCAACATTCACACACCCTCCTGATAAACTTTAAAAGTTATGTAGCAGCAATACTCCATCTTCTTCACTTTTCAGAAGTGTTCGATGTAAAACATTCTACATATTTTTTCCTGGGGAATCAAATCAACAGGATCTGCTGACAAACCACTTTGGCATTGTTATTGTCAATTGGCAGTTTCTCTTGGATGGTCTAGGAAGGTTGTCCTGGGGGAATGCAGTTAACTGAAGGATGCTGTTTGTGCTCCTTGGCTGAGGATATGTGTGTCAACGTGTTCCTGTTGACACAAAGAAGGACTTTTGGACAAGGTTCTTAAGGTTGAAGCCAGCACTATCCAGTAAGAGGACGAGACATGGCTCCTCCATGGGAGGACTTCCATTACCTGAAAAGGTAATTTGTATTTTCTTACACATAGGTGACATATTGAACAAGACAGAGACTGAAGGTTTGCATGTGAAAAAGCTGCAGATGGCTGCTTGTTTGCAGTCAGTTGAGTACAGATGCCCTGCATGCATGGCCTCTCAACACACAGGCTGATAGCAAGCCATGCAAGCACACGCAGAGTTGATAGTAAACTGCTACCTGGGATGCATTTCTTTATCTGCAAACAGGGTCCTGAATGACATGGACTCCCCTTCTTGAAGTTGAAGCTGGAAGGAGATTTGTCATGATGAGCAGAGCTCATATTTGCCACGAAGAATTACCATTTTTCACAGGATCCACTTTTCTTCTTGACATTGATAGTGAAAGATACAGACAGGTATACTAAGATGGAAATCTTTCCACAAGGCAATTGAGGCAATGCCTTGGAAGTCTGCTCAAATATTCTTCTAGCGACTGAAAAACAGAAAGTCACGCTTTTCCAGAAAATTGCTTTTATGGGGGAGGAAGGGCAAGGTCATTCATAAGTGCTTAAAACAATGTATAGGAAAGGATCATGTTTGTCTGTGACAAACAGTCTCATCACCCAGATCAGTTCTCCCTCTCACACACATACTGAGTCAATGCTCATTGCCTTACAGAAGACAGGAGATCTGACTTCTTTTAAGCAATTTGTTATTTTTCCAATGTGGAAAAAACATGCAAAATGTGGCATTTTTCTCTGGTACAAAACTATTCCATCTTCTCTAAGTGAGTGTGGTTCGATGTTTTTCTCTTCTTGATAACTTTCATTCTGTGTTTTCTTTCCTGGAGGTTGGTCATGCTGCCAAGAGAGGGCAGCAATCAAGCAGAGAAACTGCACACTGGCCCTCTATTAGGTCACAAGGGAATTTAATTTAAGTGATCATTAGCACAGAAGCTCTGTGTCTTACTGTAATTACTGCTAAATGCACTTAGCCCGCTGCCAATTCATTCTCACTGCAAAAGCAACCCTCTGAATTGTTCTCTTCTCTTTGTGTTTTCTTTCAGACAAAAGAAATGAGCCCAAACTTCTGCTGAATCATTTGGAAACAAGTTCTGTGCCATGGGACCATGGTCAGACAAACACCAGGGGCAGCTCTGGCGATGCTGCATAGGAGACACAGATCCCACACCTGCATTTCCACAGCTTTATAGGGGACTGAAAGCATGTGACAAACAAGCGTACAGCTATTTTATACCTTTATTTCCATGTGTAAGACATTTTCATAGTTCATGGTGTCACCTTCCTACTGCAGGATATGTTACTAACAATAGATTGCTCTGCTCTTTAATGGGCAGCATTTTCTCTCAAATCCACCATTCCTGTAAGATCCAGAGCCACTTCCTTCATATGTAAGACTGCAAGACCAGATCACCACATATCCTTAAAGACATGTTTATTCCATTATTTATTGACTTGATCCAGGCTGAATCCACTTTAGAAACAAAAGTAAACTGATTGGTTTTAATTTGGATAATTCTTTTTACCTTAAAAAGAGCTGCAGTGTTTTGGCCCATGCCTCTGGAGTCAATTGGTTCTCCTGCCTGTATTTTTGTGATTACAACATTAAAAGACAACACCGACAGCATGCTTTTGCTTAATGAGGAAAATGTCATGGCCTGAGGGAAAACAGAGGTAGAGAGAGGGAGGCTCCATGTGGACTTTGTCTTACTGCGGGCCAGAAGTGCCATTGCTCTCTGGGGCTCTGCTCTCCCCATGTCAAACACGGATGCCAGCTTTTTACTTGGTCACTGGAAAACACCTGAAGCACTACTGGTAAAATGAAATTAGCATTTAAGGGCAGAAGAGCACACCATCCTCAAGTAATGGTCAAAAATCAACTGAATATGAGCCAGCAGTGTGCCCAGGTGGCCAAGAAGGCCAATAGTATCTTGGCTTGTATCAGGAATAGTGTGGCCAGCAGGAGTAGGGCAGTGATTGTGTCTTTGTACTCAGCACTGGTGAGGCCGCACCTCGAATACTGTGTTCAGTTTTGGGCTGCTCACTACAGGAAAGACGTTGCATTGCTGGAAGATGTCCAGAGGAGAGCCACAATGCTGGTGAGGGGTCTGGAGCACAAGTCTTATGAGGAGTGGCTGAGGGAACTGGGGTTGTTTAGCCTGGGGAAAGGGAGGCTGAGGGGAGACCTGCTCGCCCTCTACAACTGCCTGACAGGGGGCTGTAGTGAGGTGGGGGTCAGCCACTTCTCCCAAGTAGCAAGTGATAGGATGAGAGGAAATGGCCTCAAGTTGTGCTAGGGGAAGTTTAGATTGGACATTAGGAAAAACTTCTTCACTGAAAGGGTTGTCAAGCATTGGACCAGGCTGCCCAGGGAAGTGGTTGAGTCCCCATCCCTGGAGGTATTTAAAAGACGGATAGATGAGGTGCTTAGGGACATGGCTTAGTAGTGGACAGGCATGGTTGGACTCGATGATCTTGAAGGTCTTTTCCAGCCAAATGGTTCTGTGATTCTATAAGCACACTGTGCAGAGCCGGATGGGGCTGTAGTGGCGGGAAAGCACAAAGCAGTGGATGACTCCTGCCGCCTGTGCTATACTTAGACTTGAACGGACTAATGCTGGCTTAACCTTGTATGTAAAAAAAGGAAAAGCTGTGGGTCAGACTGAGACCTAGTTGTGAGAGACCTGGATGGGCTTCTTAGGGCAGGAGGAGCTGCAAGAGCACCAAGCCCACAGGGAAGGTGTTCAGCCAGTGTCAGACCCAGATTGCTTTGGGAGTGGGGGGAGACACCTGTGGTCCCACCAGTGATCCTGCCCATCTCTCTTCAGCCAGGAGGCTATGCAGCAAACAGCATTTTTGGGGGAAGGAGATGAAAAGAGAGGAGAGGAAGCATAGGGAACGGGAGTGGTGGGGTTACACCAGGCAGACACTGCTCTCTCTGTGCAGGTACTGCTGCTCCTAACACCTGAGCCTGATCCTGCCCAGATGTCCTCTGAATCCTGGGTGAGGGCACTGGAGCTTAGATTAATTTAAAGGCCAGTTCAGTTGCCTAAGTTCCCTGGAGGGTACGAACCTTGGCTGCACTTTCACCCTACAGCTAAATCTGTCTGGCAGCTGCTGAAAGCAGCAGAACCCCTCCTGCCCCACTCTCCCCTGGGGGCTTGTTGCGGATGGAGTGAGAGGGAGGCAAAAAAAATAGTTTATTGATATAAAGCAGTGAGTTAACAAAGTTCAATGGTGAATGCAATGGTGGTTTAACAAGATTCGATGGTAAAGTACACTTGGTTATTTACTGCATGGAGGACAGGGTCAGACAAAACTGTCAGGGACACCCCTCATTGAGTAATGAGGTTCAGAAAGGACCCCCTTGCTTCCTAAACTCCTTCTTCAGAGAGCAGTCTAGGTGCGGCTGGATCCAATCTTAGCCTCAGACTTAGTCAATGGTTTATGTCTAAAGGATTATAAATGCACACTCAATCTTTTATATCACTTAGCTAACGTTTCAAAGTTTAGCACACTGTTAGCCACTTACCAAGAATCTGTTTTGGCAAGGAATCTCTCAACCTCGAGGAGCAACCATGAGAGGCGTCACTGCTCAGGGGAGATCCTGGCATGCAGCCCACTGCCATGCGGGAGAGCCCAAAGGGCTCTGGGGCCGCTCACTGTTGATGGGGGTAAGATGATTGACTCACAGTTGTATTTGCATGCCCACCAGAGATTTTAGTTTCTTCACCGTGCCTAGGTGGGCACATCGCACACTAGCCCTTGGCTGTTGTCTTGTTATCTGTCTCTCCCGCATCCTCTTTCAGCTGTGTGCATCACGACCAGGTGCATCCATCATGACCACCCCACGTGGTTATCGCTTGAGCAGGGTTACAGGAAGAGGTTGGGGCAGGGTGGGGGGCAGCACACCAGCACAGGGCTTTGCTCAGGTCTGTAAGCAGCACTTGCAGAATCAAAAATCCCAGCTCCTCCAACTTCTTTGCACAGAGGGAGGATGCTCCTGTAAGTTCAGCTCAAGCTATGTAAACAACAATTAAAGAAACAAACAGGAATCAGACAGTGAAAGGCTGGCCATTCAGTTTTCCACAGGTGCTGCACCTTGTATCACCTACCCAGAGCTGCCAGCATGGGCTTCATAGTGCTGCCGGCAGCCCCAGTGTAGGACCCTCACTGGTTTTGGCCAGGGTGAGAGCGCAGATCACACAGGGGACAGATGAGCTTCCACCCTACTACCCCTGTGCCAACATCTTCAGCAAAGCACATCCCTTTGCAGCGTAGGAACCACAAGAGCTGGACCTGCCTGGATGGGCTTCTTCACTGTCAGTGGCTGGTGAGTCTCCATGGGAAGTGCCTGGCAAATGCTCAGCACCGAGTTTGTCAGCAAAAAGGTCTGGGAACTATTGACCTTGAATATTTTCCTAAGAGAAAATGCTTTTCTCTCAGCATATCTGCCTTCATTCACTAGCACGAGTAATAGCTTCCTCCAGACAAACAAGCTTGTTATTTAAAAACAGCAAGGAATTCTTTTTTTAATATTGTCCTAACACTCAGTGGCTCTTGTGCTTTTTTTCTTTCTCTGACTTATTTTTTTTTTTAAAGAATGGAGAAAACAGAAATTAGTCACACCAACAAAACATTTCTCCTTGTGTGTTGTAAAAGGCAGTAATAACTCCAGAGAAACCACTCTCGGCAGAGAGCAGCAAAAGGCTAACAGCTTGAGTACAGGTCTGAGAGACTCCAAGCCAATTAATGAACTGTGTGGCCTCTCTGCTGAGATCGGAGAGCCCACAAGCAGGGCTGCAGCAGTAATGTGACTACGGAGGCTGTTTTCTGTACATTTGTGACTCTGCGTGCTGACAATGATGCATATCCAGAACCTGCTGCAGAATAAATTTTGTGTTAAATCTGGAATAATCTTTGCAGAGATACCTTGTAGTGAACGTGTCTTGGAAAACTTTAGCGGTGCTGTGAATGGCTCAGCATGGACTATTATGCCACTGACAAAATTTTCTGAATGAATCAGTCTTTTCAGAATTTTCAGTCTTACACCTCTTTTGTCAATGCTTTTAACGGCATAAATTACAACTCTGCGATACCTGTGAGGCCACTAGATAACCCACTTATCCAGGAGAAGACTTTTTTTTTTTTTGCTTAGCAGGCTGTCAATGCACTGTAAGTATTGCCCTGGCTTTGCAAAACAAGTGGAGAAAATTTTCCAGGAGTCTGCATGCAGGCAACAATGAGAGGTACGGAGGGAGGAAAGGATGAAACAGAAGCTAGAGCACGTGTCATGGTGAAAAACAGTGAAGTCAGACCATGTTTAGAATAAAGCAGAAGTGATATTCCTTGCTCTTGTTTTATAAAGGAAGGGAAACTCTTCTTTTGGCAAAACTAATGGTAAAGTTCTCCGCCAAGGCATGTTAATTAAACACTGCTGAATGCATGCTGTATACAAAGGCATGCCTGGCGCTGTGGCTACTTAGAGGTACAAAATGTTGCCAACCCCAAACCCTAGCTATATTTGGCTTTATCTTGTGAGCTCTGCCAGATGTGCACTGTTTTCCATGAACAGTGTACAGTGCTTCACATCTGGTAGTTGATACCGAAAAATATTAATAAAAGAGGAATACTAGTTATCACAATGAAACCAACACATCACAAGAGGCACTCTATGAAATATGCTGCTACTTTGAGAAACGGGCATTTCAAAGGTACTTTATTTTTGTTATATTTGGAAATTTTTTTCTATATAGAAAAACATTTTCTGATGTGTTTTGTTATTTCAAGAAGCACTTTCTTGGCTCATTTTGACCAAACTTTGCTTGGCACATTCTTTAAGGGAAAAAAATCAGACAATTATATTTGAGAGAATAGTGTGGGAGGCTGTATTTGTCTTCAAGGCAAGTATTCTGAGCTCAAGCTGGAAAAGGAGGAGAGCCACATAAATGGCATTGTTTTGAATTACTTGCATTTTGTGCACTTCAAATATCCTAGTTCATAAGCATAGTTGAACAGATTTAAGACAGATCTTCAATGTTCCTTTTTCCTCCTGTACTTGACAGGGCTGCTAGCCGTAATTCAGTAAGCCAGCTTGCATTAGATTTCACTCTGGGTCTGTATTGCTGATGTGTAATGTAATTACTAAAACAGCATTGGAAATCTTTGCTTTTTCTGGTGGAAATTAAATTAAACACGATAATTTATTATTTTCTGAATGACTGAAATGTGGTTATTCCAAATGTGAGGACAGTCAGCTCCGAGCAAAACAATTTGTTCCTTGCTGAAGAGAAAAGGCAGTGAGAGGGGCTTTTGGCGTCTGGATCAGCATCGATGCTGTGCTTGTGGGAGGTAGCTGACGTGATAGCTGTGCCATTGCTTGCATGCAGCGTGATTTTTGACGCGATGTTTTGTGTTCTGCCTCTGCTCCCTGTTTTGCAAATGCAAATACTACCAGCTATGTATCTCTTTCTCAAAAATTTAGGGTGAGAATCAGTTACAGACACGCCACATGCTGCATCCACACGCGGGCTGTACCCTTGTGCCACAGGAAAGCAGATTTGTGGAGCCAGGAGGCTGCTGGGTGTCCACAGCCCTTGCAAAGCTCCCTCGGTGCAGCATGTCATGGTGCCTGGGATGGCAGAAAGTCCTGAGGAGGGTAGGGAGGTTCTCAGTTAATTGCCTCCATGTCCCCAAGGCTGTGAGTGATGCCCATTGACAACAGGCAGCTGCCTGCAGGCAGAATCATAGAATCATGGAATCCTAGGTTGGAAGGGACCTCAAGGATCATCTGGTCCAACCTTCCTAGGTAAGAGCACAGTCTAGACAAGACGGCCCAGCACCCTGTCCAGCTGAGTCTTGAAAGTGTCCAATGTGGCGGCGTCAATCACTTCCCTGGGGAGATTATTCCAATCGTTGACTGTTCTCATGGTCAAAAATTTCCTTCTCATGTCCAATCAGAATCTCCCCAAGAACAACTTGTACCCGTTCCCCCGTGTCCTCTCCATGTGACTCCTTGTAAAAAGGGAGTCTCCATCTTCCTTACAGCTACCCCTTAGGTACTGGTACACAGCGATGAGATGCCCTCTAAGCCTCCTTTTCCCAAGGCTGAACAAACCCAGTTCTCTCAGCCTGTCCTCACATGTCAGGCTTCCAAGTCCTTTGATCATCTTGGTGGCCTTTCTCTGGACGCCCTCCAGCCCATCCACGTCTCTTTTGTATAGTGGGGACCAGAACTGTACACAGTATTCCAGGTGTAGCCAGACAAGCGCTGAGCAGAGTGGGATAAATGAATTCTTTATCTCTGCGAGTGATGCCTTTTTGATGCAACCCAGCATCCTGTTGGCCGCCTTGGCCGCAGCAGCACACTGCTCACTCATATTGAGCTTCCTGTCCACCAAGACCCCCAAGTTCCTTTCCACAGAGCTGCTCTCCAGAGGAGTGTGTCTGCCTCCAGTCCCGGGGAACAGGTCACCATAAGCTCCCCTCTGCTCCCCTCTGCCCCACTTGCCACAGCGGGGTGCCCGGAGCCGCCCGAGCTCCCCGAGGACACCCGCAAACACTGCGACCATGGGTGGGGGGTTCCGGCTGTGGGAGGCTTTCAGAGTTCCTCTGCCAGTGCTGATTCATTTTGAGTCCTGTCTATAGTATTTTTTACCTTTCTTATTTTTCCCAAAGTGTAAACCTGCTTTTTCCTGTGATGTTTAAAATGGTGAATGTAAGACAACCTGTTTGTAGCATATAGTCTATAAACCATACCAACGGCAGGATGATGCAAAGAAGACAGAAGGAAAAGAAAATGGGAGGAAGCCTAAGGGAAACAAGAGGAGATGCAGTCTGTCCTGGGCTGTTATGCAGCTAGGTGTTTCCAAAAAGGGAAACCAGTTCTCAAGCTCGGACCAAACCTCGGCAACCCAGAGATTCCTGTTCTTGAGCTACCGAGCTGCTGTGTCGTTGTTGCCACTTATTTCTTCCACCTCTATAAAACCATTCCTTCTGATTGCTCCCAGGAGACACCAGTGGCTTTGCTGGTGAGAAGCCCCTATTTCAGGTAACATCCTACTGTGCAGCTCTCAGGCAATGTCTGAGGGTTAAAGTCCCCGGGTCATTTACGCTTTAATGTTGTTCTCTTTCAGTAGCTAGTTCAGACAAAAAGTGTTCCTGCAATGTGTTGCTGTCTGCTCTTGCTGCTGCATACTGCCTGCAAGAACTACACAGACAGCTAGCTTGTATGCTAGGTGCCTACAAATAAAAACTGCCATCTCATTTTCATGCAGAAATGTGTGCCTTGTCACTACTGATCACTGCCAATCCTCCTGCCAGTCTCACCAGGATGCTTAGTGTGCTGCCCTGCTGCCTGACGACTGCCTGGCCATTAAGTGAGGGTCTGCCTGTGAGCTGTAGACTCCAAGCCAAACGAAACTCCTGTTACTTGTCTTATGCTGCATTGGCTGCCGACCTCAGCTCTGCTGTACCTCTCCCAGGCAGCGGCCTTCATGCTATGTGCAGAGCTCCCCAAGTACTGCAGCAGAATGCAGTACTTAAAAGGGTATGCAGGGATACTCTGGCAAAGGGAGGAAATTTGTATCCTGCTCTAAGAAAAGCCTAAGAAATGTGTATGTCATCCAGCTGTGACCTGCCCCTGCTCTCACACTCATGGATGCAAGTGCTGGAAAAGCAAGGTGGGTGGCCCTAGCCTGTCTTCAGTATGGCAAAAGAAAAACAGTTCAGGAATGGTGAGGATACTGGTGGGTGAGCAATACCGCAGTACAATCCAAATATATGGAGTTCTGTCTAAAGCTGAATTACTGCTCTCCGGGAGAAGCCGGAGCACTGTTGCCATGACTATTGCATTTGCGAGGGAGACTCTCGTCTGCATCTCAGAGCACTCCGCAGCCGGTAGCCTCTGTGCCGTCTCCTCCCTCTGGAGGTTCCAAATGTCACCCTGAGACCACCTGTCCCCTCAATGGGTACGCTCTGTCCTGGCAGAGGTGAGCCAAAGTGTCAGAGACAGGCAGACACCTCGGGGATGCTGAGCATCATGCCAGACTTGGGTGAAAAGCTGCTGGCCCTGGGTGTGGGAGTGGTCCCCCAGTTCAACAACAGTGTTTGGAGCAAGCGCCTTTTTCATAGTGGAAATTGGACACACCTGAACAGACAGGGAAGGGGATTGGTGAGACTGAGGGCTGGGACAGCAAGGCAGCACACTGGAAAAATGCTCTCTGGCATCAGTCTCAGCACCCTTTGTGGGTTAGGTGCTTAGAGATCTCTCCATCCTTTGTTACACTCAGCTGTTGAACAAGAACAGCGATCCTTATGTCCCAGAAGGGTACATATATTTTGTTTACAAATTCTTGTGATAGAAGGCATTGCACAATGGGAAGTAGAGCTGACACACTTCATATGCCTAATGGTGTATTTGGCTTTCTCTGCAATAGGTTATTAGCGATTTTAAAATTTCCTTTGTCCTACCTAAAGGCCTATAAAGACTCCCACAAAAAATGCTGAGACTTATTAACTGGAATAACCCGTTTTCTGTTTTTTTCCCTCTTAAAAGCACAATCCTGTTGCAAAGTTTCTAGCACTTCCCAGATGTTTCCCAGTCAACTTGGCCTGTGGAAAACATGAAGTCTTGTGGCTGCCACCTTGCCCTGCACTGCATTCACCCCTTAGAGAAAAGGCAGGGTAAAAGCAGCAGCTCTTCCTTCTCAGAAAACCATCAATATCTCATTCGGTGTAACCACTAGAAGAAGAAAAAAACCCTGAAACCCCAAACTGAGTTAAGGCAGCTTCTCCTCAGATTTCAATGCTGGGGATGGTTTGCCTGCGCTCTTAGCCAGAGTTGGGGGTCCCCAAGGAAAGGACAGTGCCTGAGTACCCAAGATACTAGTGGCATAAATCCAGGGGATTTATAAATCTTAAATAAGCTAAGGAAATCTGTGGAGAACAGTTTTAATAAGCTCAGTGTTTGTAGCATTAAAAACTGAGCAAACAGCTCTGGTCTACTCTCACTGAATCTTCCAAGGCGTGCTTGCGAGAAGCCCTAGTAAGGTGTATTTTAGTAGTCTAGCCTGCAGAAGAAAATGGAGTAGATGCTCATACACTGCAGCGGTGGAACAGGCAGCCTAGGTAAGGAGGGAGTTGGTTTATATGGGTGCCAGTTGCAGATTTCCTCAGAAAGGCAAAACCTTGCTGTTGAAGGCAAGTCCTGAAGAACTTGTGGGTTTTCCTCAGGCAGCTTGGCCGTCTGGAGGGGAAGATGTGGAACAATGCCCAGGGGATGGCGGTGACCAACAGCAGCTCTGCAAGGAGAAGAGCCACTATCGAAATGACACTGGTCTTTCTTACCAGCAAACCACCAGACACCCGTGCACAAGGGAACTGAGAGACGTGGTAGCTGAGCCTTATGTCATTTAAAACAAAACCAAACAAACCTCTGCCTCCTAACCTACAATTAAACTAGGCTTGGAAATAGTTTTCCTGTTAGCCCAATGCCCTCTGTTTCTTCAGGGTCAAGCTAGAGTCAGTAATCAGAGGCAGATGAATGGAAGAGTCCCTAGCCATGATTTAATAGGAAGCTACTCCCAGAGATCTTTTTGCTAAAAGGCCACACACTTGCCTCTGACCAGCTGCTTATGGAAACGGTTAGAAGGCAGAAAATGAGAGCAGAACTCTGCAAAGCACAAACGTGTGTGACTGAAACCGCTGGGAACTGGGCTTCTTTCCTACAGCCAGAAAGGTTTCTGGATATATAAGGCAATGTAAAAAGGTCACAGCTAGTCTGAACTGCGGGGTGCCTCTGCAGTCTTCCAATGATGGTTACAGCTGCAGATGACTAAAATGCAGGGACGCTTATAGCACTTGCATTTGAAGCCAAGGACTGAAATACTACCGGCATGCTCCCAGCCACTCAGCAGCTTCTGCAGAAGCTGCAGCGCGTGGCGTGTTGCAATCCAGACCGTTGCCTAGCACTTGTACTCTGTTTTGTTTGCTCCCTGTGCTCGTGCTGGCTGGTGCTTACGGTAAATGGAGGATTTCTCTGATTACCCCTGCCCCCTCCTCCTACTGACATCTATTTGAGGAAAAGTAGCTTTACCACGCAGATGTTTGCTTCCAACCATTCTGGAGCCCCTGCAGTCTTTTGAGCTTTCTGTCAGCCCAGAGTGCTCCCTGGCCGATCAGCTCTGTAGTTTTTCTCTTCAGCGAATTAGCAGAGGGGTCTGTACAAATGCCTGGGAGTTAAATATGCATATTCCCAAGTATCATGACTAGCCTAGTAGGTTTCATTGTAGGTGAAATGTCTGTTCTATACTTGGAAAGCAGGGGATGTTACGTATTTTTTTATTCCACCCACTGTGGAAATCTTGTGAATTCAATAGCTAAAATTCTGTATATCTTTATCAACACTGTCGGGCCCATCCTTTTCTTGGCCTGGGAGCAAAGAAAGGAAAATAATAGAGGGATAATACATATGGGGTAAAAAAAGGGCAGCAAAGAGACTATATGCAGCCTATTCTGGAAGTTTCACATCTGTAGTACACCAGAATGGGTATAGCCTGTGGGACAGAAAAAGTTTCTGGTGCCACAAGGGCACAATCTGAAGTTTAACAGAGCAAAGGATTAGTCAAACAGATCGATTGTAAGCAAAGTCACAGTGCATGCCCAACATATCTCTAGTAGAAGATCACACTGTGGCAGAGCACATGTCAACCCCAGCATGGCTAGCAACATGAACACAACTGGCTCTACCTAATAATGGCACAGTTAAAGTATAGAGAGCTAATTTGTAATGGTAAGCTAATTTTTGGTGCATTTCTTATCTACAGCTTAGCCAACTGTTGACTTCAAACAACTGTACTGATGAATCTGAGATTATTTTCTAAGCTGCAAATGTTGCTTTGGCAGACAGTTTTACTTTGGAAGTTGCTTTTGTTCATTTAATTTCTGCCATGTTAAATTTACAAGTTTTACTGTTCAAGATCTGTTATGCCACCTAGGGCAGCCCTTCCCAAAATGCCCGGCTATTGTTAATGAAGAGGCAATGTATGGTTGTGCACTGGCCAGGAGGAATGTCTTTGGATCTATGAATTCAGACATGCAGGTTTTTTACAATAGATGCTAGGGATTGCCAGGAGAGGAAGAAAATTGGGCTTGTCTTCTTCGAGGGAAATTGAGCTTTCACAAGCTTGGCAAATACTGAGCTAAAAGCTAGGTGCACACCTGCCACTGATTTTAACAATAGAAATGTTTGAATTTCTGAAAATTACAACCTCTGTCAATGTACTTTCAACCTCTTGAATTAACACCAGAGGCAGCTAAGAGAGAGGAAAGAAAATTTTGCAGCTTGCACATCAAATACCAGAACAGTGAGGAAAGATGTAAGTTAATTAGACTGTTTAAAACTGCTGAACTCCCTTTATGAGGATATTTGTAAACTTGCCTTATTTCTACCTTTTAGAAATACCTACATCATGTGGAATAGCAGCTGTCTCCTGTAGTGTATTTGACATGTGGGAGACATTTGACACTGTCTCCCACAGCATTCTCCTAGAGAAGCTGGCGGCTCATGGCTTAGACAGGCGTACTCTTTGCTGGGCAAAAAACTGGCTGGATGGCTGAGTCCAGAGAGTTGTAGTCAAGGGAGTTAAATACAGTTGGTGGCCAGTCACAAGCAGTGTTCCCGACGGCTCAGTTCTAGGGCCAGTCTTGTTTAATACCTTTATCAATGACCTGGATGAGGGGATTGAGTGTGCCCTCAGCCAGTTTGCAGATGACACCAAACTGGGTGGGAGTGTCGATCTGCTCGAGGGGAGGAGGGCTCTGCAGAGGGACCCGGACAGGCTGGGTCGATGGGCCGAGGCCAACTGTATGAGGTTCAACAAGGCCAAGTGCCGGGTCTTGAACTTGGGTCACAACAACCCCGCGCAACGCTACAGGCTTGGGGCAGAGTGGCTGGAAAGCTGCCTGGCAGAAAAAAACCTGGGGGTGCTGGTTGACAGCCAGCTGAATATGAGCCAGCAGTGTGCCCAGGTGAGGAGCGGCTGAGGGAGCTGGTGTTGTTTAGTCTGGAGAAGAGGATGCTGAGGGAAGACCTTATCATCCTCTACAACTGCCTGACAGGAGGCTGTAGCGAGGTGGGGGTCGGTCTCTTCTCCCAAGCAATGGAACAAGAGGAAAGGGCCTTAAGTTGTGCCAGAGGACATTTATATTGGATATTAGGAACAATTTCTTCACTGAAAGGGTTGTCAAGCATAGGAACAGGCTGCCCAGGGAAGTGGTTGAGTCCCCACCCCTGAGGTATTTAAAAGCTGGGTACACGAGGTGCTTAGGGACATGGTTTGGTGGTGGGGTGGCAGGGTTAGGTTAACGGTTGGACTTGATGATCTTAAAGGTCTTTTCCAACCTAGATGATTCTATGATTCTGTTCTGTGATTCTATGATTCTATATTTACATTACTAAACCACTGTGTGTATTTTAGGGAAGTTAATCTATAAACTATTTCCATTATATCCATATACATACATACATATGTAAAAAAGAATAATTTATAGCCTATAAAATTATGATTTGTACAAGTTGTTTACAAACTGTAAACAAACCGATTTATCATTTTCTTCTTATTTCCCTGTTTTCATAGTACAACTAGAGAAAATTAGTGAGATAAAGATTGTTATGGATACTGGGGGTAAAAAACCCTGGCTCAGCTGACTTCACTGGAAACAAAAGGTCATCCTTACATTCCAGGGCGAATAGGCAGAGTTGCTTATTTCCTCTTGAGAAATGAGGTACTTTCCAGGACCAGACTTCTCTGCCTTGGTCTGTGTCCACACGTAGGCTGCAGGCAGTTTCTGCTATCAGCTGTGAGTTAAGCGCCAAGGGACAAGGAAAGCTCACAGCTTGCAGGGGTTCAACAAACTGGCCAAAACATTTCAGTTCCTGCAGACTCAATTCTTCCAGCCAGGTCATAACCTCTTACAATTTAACACCAATTTGCACCACGTTTGTCTGCTTACACAAAAACTAATGAATTCAGCTCCCAGAGATTTGTTCACAGGACGATACGAGCAAGAGTTGCCAGTTAAAGAAGAAGAAACTTCACCATCTGGCTTGCCACAGTGGACTTGAATACGAAGGGCTGGGGTTTTAGACCAAAGGGTGAGCATCTGGATCACTAACGTCACCTAAAGTGAGCAATCACCTTTTAGAAGACTTAGCTTAAATATGCAACCGCCTCATAGAATCATAGAATCATAGAATGTTTTGGGTTGGAAGGGACCACTAGAGGTCATCGAGTCCAACCCCCCTGCAGTCAGCAGGGACACCGCCAACTAGATCAGGTTGCTCAGAGCCCCATCCAACCTGGCCTTGAATGTTTCCAGGGATGGGGCCTCCACTACCTCTCTGGGCAACCTGTTCCAGTGGTTTACCACCCTCATTGTAAAGAATTTTTTCCTTATATCTAGCCTAAACCTACCCCGATTTAGTTTAAAACCATTACCCCTTGTCCTAACGCAGCTGGCCCTACTAAAAAGGTTTTCCCCCTCTTTCCTATAGGCCCCCTTTAGGTACTGAAAGGCCGCAATCAGGTCTCCCCGCAGCCTTCTTTTCTCTAGACTGAACAAGCCCAACTCTCTCAGCCTGTCCTCATAGGAGAGGTGCTCCAGCCCTCGGATCATTTTAGTAGCCCTCTTCTGGACCCGCTCCAACACTTCCATGTCCTTCTTGTGCTGAGGGCTCCAGAGCTGGACGCAGTACTCTAGGTGAGGTCTCACCAGAGCTGAGTAGAGGGGCAGAATTACCTCCCTCGACCTGCTGGCCACGCTCCTCCTGATGCAGCCCAGAGTACGGTTGGCCTTCTGGGCTGCCAGGGCACATTGCCGGCTCATGTCCAGCTTTTTAGCTTATCAGCGGGGGTACACTCTCTTTAACCTTCCTTTTCCGGCTGATATACCTGTAGAATCCCTTCTTATTATTCTTTGCATCCCTAGCCAAGTTAAGCTCCAGCTGCGCCTTCGCCTCCCTGACCCCATTCCTACACAACCGGACCACTTCCCTATACTCTTCCCAGGATGCCTGTCCCTGCTTCCACTGCCTGTGCAGTTCCCTCTTCCTCCTTAGCTTGACCAGCATCTCCTGTCTCAACCACGCTGGTCTCTTCCCTTCTTTGCTTGATTTCTTACACCTCATGCGTGCAATCTCCCCAATCTGAGCATGTGTCCAAGGCCCGTGTGCTGTTTTGCTATCCCTAGGGAGAGAGGGATGTTTTGCGATGCAGCACACACAGAGGTTGCTCAGGCAGGTGAGGAGGTGCTGCCAGTGCCTCGAGCCCTCACCCTGGCCCCGGGGCACAGGTTTGCATCCCCTGGCCAGCTGATGTGGTGCAGGGGTCTCCCACTGCCACAGAGGGTGTCACAGCCCATGAGCGCAGACGTTTCCAGGGTGGGTGTCTCTGTCAGCCCTTGTGAAGCACTCTGCTTTGTATGAAAATGCATAAACATTCACGGATAAGAGCGAGTAACAGCAACTGCATGTAGCATCACTGCTGGCATCTGTGCCACCACTGGTGCTGCCAGAGGTGTGGGCAAGCACTAGTAGCCAGGAAGGAGGCTTTACTAAGGTAAGTTTGGCAGCAGACAACAGAAGTTTGCCATCACCATCTCCTCGCCTGGTGGTCGGGGTGCCTCAGGTAAGACTTAGGATACAGGCTGTGCTTCAGCAGGTATTTCAGTTTATTGAATGATTTGGCCTCAGCTCACATGCTGGCATTTGCTCACAGGTGCCTTAGGCATCTCTCTGCTCAGCTCGTCATCTGCTCCAGCTTCCCTTCCTGATCCTATACCCTGCATTCCCTTCCTGACCTAACTCTCAGCCAGCTCTGCATAGGGGATTGAGTGCCAGTTTAGGTAAGACATGAGGCACATACGCCGCGCAGAGCAGCTGGAGTGCATGTCCACCTTGCAAAATGCAACACAGAGTTTTGTGAGTTACCTCAGGGCCTAAGAGCAGTATAGCCCCACCAGGGGTACCGCCTGGTGCGTGATGAAAAGTGTGATAAAAAAATCCGAGGAAATCACCATGTTAATGTAGATATATTGCTTCTAGTGCCAAAGCTAACAACTGAGATGTGGCTGAGGTTTCTCTTTGTTGTACTGCTGTATATAGACTGCCTCGAGGAGAAAGCAAGCTCTGCACCATCCTCTTCTGTCCTTCGGGACACAGGGATAAAGAACTGAAGGGATGAAACTAAATAATACAGCAATTTACAACTGGATCTCCTGCAAAAACCAGGATTTGGCTCCCAAACTTTTATCAGTGGTAGTCCCGAAAACTGTCCCGCTGGTTCAGACCAAGCACTCCATCGAGCATTGTCTGGTGACCTGTGAATTTTTCCTTATGGTATTACCACTTGTACACAAAATGAACATCTCTTCTTCAACCTGTAACTAAGGGGGTAGATGCAACAGTAAAACACTGGTCTGTGAGGCACAGTGCTATAGAGGCATGACCCAGGCCCTGAGGGGAGGACGGCTCCACACCAAACCGTAGGTGTCTGCAAGGTGGGTAGCTCATTAGCCCCTCGTGTATGTGACAAATCTCTTCTGCTGTGAATAGCTGTGAGGACAAGAATACCCTGAGGTGAGAACTAAGTCATTGCAACACATGTTATTATTTCGCTTAACACCGTTCTCCATTCACAGCTTTCAAAAGCAGAGAGTATATTTTGGGGAAGAAAACAGCAAAACTGATCACGCATCAAGGATAGCTTGTCTTTTCAATGGCATGGGTTGTGTTTGGGGGCATCATCAAAAATCTCAGTCTGACAACAAAGCCCTTAATACCTGTGGGCATGGGTATGTTATTCCTACATCCAGCATGGGTCCACAAGAGAGGGGGAGGTAAGCCAGATGAAATTGTCCCTGCCACCATGACCCCATGCTAGCAACCAGATTGACTGGTTATGAATGACTAAAGTTGAAACCTTAAGGAAAGAATCAGTATCTCTTGTTTTTCATGGTGTTTCAGGTAGGCTGAGTCAAATACTTGCTTTTTACCTCTGGGAAGCAGAGCTTAGGTCCATTCTGGGAGTCAGAAAATAACTGCAGCAAGGAAGCGCTGGCTGAGGCCGTACCCAACCCCGTGGCTCCCAGTGCCCCTCTGGAGCCAGGTACTGCTGAGCAAGTGCCACCTCTGCAGGGCAGCATGGAAGCGTGAAACACATACAGCAGCGGTCAGGATGCAGCCGCATTGTCAGACCTCCCTAAGCCCACTCAGGTCCTAAGAATGGACTTTATAAAATATAAATACAATTAAATAATTGTTGAGGATGTGTGTATATCAAGGTATGAAAGAGAAGGATGGCAGCAGGGTGCTTGGAGAAGTATAACTCCTGTCAAATTTTCTTTAATTATTTATTTCTCTGCGTATTTCATAGATGCCTATACCTAGTGGCTCTAAGGTAGATTTCTGAAATATGAAGGCAGATCTATTATTTGCCAGAAGAGACGGAGATTTTTATTTAAAGAAGAAGGCTGGTGGTCCGACAAGCTGTGTGCCTTGCAGCTGCGTGCCAGGGTTCATTTTCTGCCGTGGTCCAGGTGGGAGCTCTCTGCATACGCCGTTCCCATTGCCCTGGGGTCTGCCTGTCCAATTTTCCTCTCATGGACCCTGTCCCAGGACCTTGGCCTAACTGAGAGCTGGGAGAGACTGGGGACATGCCCATGTTTGACATCCATAGAAGCACTGCTGCATCCGCTACTTTACAAGCAACCATGAAGCCCTGTAGTTTGCAGATTCACTGGTGCTGACTGTGCTGCATGCCATCCTCCCTGAAAACTCCAGGGATTGAAGGGGAAAGGTCTGCTATTTTGTCATCTCCATGTTCCCTCCAGCACAGAACTGTTCCCTACAGTACCTTATTTATATGCAATATGATTTGCACAGCCCAGTTGCAAATGACTCTATCGAGCTCGCACAACTTCCAAATGATTTTTTCTGGCTTGACAAAGCCTCCCTATGAGGACATTATTTTTGACGTTAAGCACGCGCTTTCTTCCCTTCATTTTCTTCCCGATTGCTGTTGACTAAAGCTTGCAAAACTCTTCAGATAATTCCTCTGTTCCACTCAGACCTCTTGAAAAAGTTCTCTATTCTTCTTACCCTACCTACTTCAAATTTAGCATTGACACACAGTTACATCTTTTAACCTCCCTCCCTACATTAATGCCGCCAGCCCCTTGATCAATTTGATTGCTCTCCTCTAAATCCCCATCGGTTTGTTTTCACCCTTCCCGCTCTGAGGGTTGCAGACAAAGCAACTGGCGGCCTCCGTGCCGGCGTGGGCGACGCGGGGACAAACGGCTGCTGGACACGGAATTGCGGATTGCACTGCTTTCTCCTTTTTTCGGTCGGCTGGTTTCTTTCTTTTTTGGGGTGTGAGGGGTG
>NW_009259319.1:2350918-2353810 GCF_000687185.1 Egretta garzetta
CTCAGGGGGTCCGCAGGAAGGCAGCTGGACGCTCCTGTGCCTCAGCAGCCAGTTGTTTGGGTGTAGCTGTAGAAAAACACGGTTGCGGTTACTTGTTTGTGAAGTAGGAGGTGAAAACATCCAGAATCCTTTCTCTTGCAGATTTATAACGAGCACAGCCTGTGCTTTGTCAGAACCCTGTTCAGAGTCTCCATGTTGTCCCGTCCAGATGAAACTGATCTGAGAAGAAGCTGGGGGCATTCTGTTTGGGCTGTGCACTTCCAGTAAGCTTTTGGCTCTGAAAAAGGCAGACGTGTACCCTTCAAGAACCAGAGAGGTACAGACTAAATGGATCTAAAGACAGCAGTGTTCAATGCAGCTCGTGATGGCAAGCTGCGGCTTCTTTCCAAGTTATTGGCAAGCAAAACAAGAGAAGAGGTAGCCCTGCTGATGTCAGAGAAAACCAATGGTGCCACACCACTTCTGATGGCAGCCCGTTACGGTCACCTTGACATGGTGGAATACTTGTTGGACCATTGCTCTGCATCAATAGAAGTTGGTGGTTCGGTGAATTTTGACGGTGAAACCATTGAGGGGGCCCCGCCGTTATGGGCAGCATCGGCGGGGGGGGCCCCTGAAGTGTCTGTTAGATCATGGTGCATCTGTCAACAATACAACTCTGACAAATTCAACACCGCTTAGAGCTGCCTGTTTCGATGGTCACCTGGAAATAGTAAAATATCTTGTGGAGCACAAAGCAGACCTGGAAGTATCAAACCGTCATGGGCATACATGCTTGATGATCTCATGTTACAAAGGCCACAAAGAAATTGCTCAGTATTTACTTGAAAAAGGAGCTGATGTTAACAGAAAAAGTGTTAAAGGTAAGTTAATTTTTTCACTTTCCTTGTGGTAAGTAGGAGTAAAGTTTACCCTTCTTTGGGAGGCTGACATCCAGAAATACTCTTCTAGTCCCTTAAAGTGGATAAGCAAGAGGTAAAGTGTATTTAGCTATGTTTTTACTGTTTGTTTTTTTTTTTCAACTTACTCCTTTGTTAACATGGGTTGTATAATTTCGTTCTAAATTGATACATTTTAATCTTAAACCCCTAATTCTTAGAAAGAGTTAGTCATATGAAATGCCACATTTATGCATGTGCGAAAAGCTAATCAACTTGCTGAGAACTCCTCTTTGTAGTAGACTGGTGTAGCAACATACTCAAATATATGAGCATATATTCTTGTTTCTCATACTGGTTCTTAACAAACCAAATATGCTGTACATAAAACTGACCTGTGCCAATAAGGCTAGTACAAGGAAAGATGTGTAAAGGAGAAAAATTCTTTTCTGCAATGGAAATGAATAGTCCTTTTGCTCTTCACCTTCCTCTCCCTCCAAATTCTTGAATAGTTTTGGACCTTTTTTCAGTGTTAGTAAACAAAAACTTACATTAGGGTTAAAGAAATGAAGCTGCAGGTGACTGATCCCAACAGAAGGACTTCCAGTGGTGCACAGGTTGTGAAGGACATCTCATTGCCCCTGCTTACAGTTACCCTGGTGTTACCGTTCAAAGTGAAGATTTCTGTTGTTTTTGCTGTGATTGTAATTATGTGGATGTCTTGGTTTAACCACTGGGGTTTTTATTACATCTCAAACTTGTACGTGGGTGTGATATTTGCCTGAAAAGCATACCAATTATTTCAGGTTACGGTTAATTTTTAGCTCACTGAGCCAGGACTGTGTTTCAGCAGCTTATTTGAGAGAGATATATGTATTACTAATCTGATAATAAGCCTTTTGTAGCATAATACTTCCACTGCCTGTTTCTGGCTGATTACATTTGTAAGAGTATACTATACTTCACAGTTATTTCTGTTACTTTGTGTCTAGATTATTGTGCGATACTGGTAAATGCCAAATACAAGCCTGATCTTTGGAAAAGCAGTTCAGTTAAATATGCCTTTTTTCAGCAAATCATGCAGATATGTGGGTTTAATGTAAAGAAAGCTAAACTACAGATTTGTCATAGAGGTGGGCAGAGCAAAATAAATCTTCCTTTGTAAGGATTTAAGGTTGCTTATGAATCATCATGGACTTGTGATAGGATAAAAATGTCATTTTTCTAGTCAGGGTTCTTGGAATAACAAGCTACATACAAAGTGTGTATTGTTTTTTTAGTTTTAAACCAATCCCTTTAGGGTATGAACAGAGGTATGAACAGAGCAGCACTGTTAAATATCTGATGTAACAAAGATAAATCTCTGCAGCTCTTTTTCCCCCCTCATTTTGTGTTGGTGGAGTAAGCTTTATTTTACTGGTCCTTATTATTCACTTTACTAGTGCATTGGTGTTATTTGTCTTTGGGTAAATGACTTGAGTGGTAGCCACACAATCCTGAGGATTTTCTCAGTGCTCTCAGTTTCTCTGTTATCTTAATTTCTTCCTCTCTCTCCTTCCTTCAGTTTCTGTGTGACTTGCAACTAGGCACAGGAGCAAAGGTTCATAAGGTATAACTGTTCCTTACTTAAATTAAATTTTAAAAAAAAGTTGGGTTGGATATGTTTTAGCTCATGAAAATTAATTTTATACTTTGAACTGCCATGTGTACAAATAGATGTATGTGCGTAATATCTATTGGTCAAGTATGCGGAAGATGTTTTTGTAGGTGGAAATCCCCTCTGATATGACAAGTGCATGCTTCTTCGTTTTGGCATCTTAAAGCAGCCTGATCTCAGAAGTCACTTAATAAGCAGCAGTGAGGTAAAGAAAGAGAGAAAGAAAGAAAGTACTGTGAACTCTGAAAGTGAAAGTCAGCTCTGGAAAGGCAGAAGAACTGAGCAAAACTGGCAGCCCTAGGTATTGCAGCAGAATGGGTATTGCCGTGGCGGAGGCTCAACAGCTAACCTGCTGAA
>NW_009259319.1:2354137-2375897 GCF_000687185.1 Egretta garzetta
CTAAATTACTTGAACTATTCCTTGTGTTTTTCCACTGGATTTTCATATTGGAAGATAAAACTTTATTCATATTGTAAAATCCAGGAAAATCTAGAGCTGGGAAAGATAAAAATGTTTTGAAGCGTTGACAGTTCCAGGGAAAAAGCAAAATACTTTGAGATGAGAAAACAGGTAAGTTCACAGGCACCTAAAGGTCAGGGTGACAACTGAGGCAGGATATGAAAGGAGAGGTGAAAACATGCAGTGAAATCCAGCTTCTAAAATATGGGCAGAATCCCGCAACTGTCTTTCGGACTATGGAAATCCAGAGCGCAGAGGTTCTTGACAGACAGTTGTGGAAGTGCAGAAGTACAGCTAGGAGATGATTAAGATGTTCATAAAGATTTCAGAGTGAGTCAGATAAGATGCTGTACCCAGGTAAAGTCTAGGTCTGGCACTGTCTTGCAGGAGATGGTGGTGAAGAAGGAGATAGCAAGATGTTTGTGGTAGGTAAGTGCTATGCTGTGAAAGATGGTCAGTGGTTCTGAATTTAAAGTATGAGCTTTTAGTTGTCTTTGTTTCTACTGTTTCACAGATCTGAACTTCCAGTTTCCCCAAACTTTTATGAAGCACGTAGGCAACACAAATGTCAGCAAAGGATTTCTTAAAAACTGTTTTATGTTACATCAACAGTGTTAGTGAGGGGGAAAAGCTCATACCTGGGATAAGAAGGGTGGGTTTTTTCCTCTTAGAATTGTAGAAAACAGCAAAGATAGCTGTAGATATTTTTCTTTTTTTTGTAGAAAAGCAAAAAGCAGCCAAAGTAACACTTACAAAGTGAGTTAATTCACCACCGTCTTCCTAATTCAGAGGCTTCTTCTGTGTATTACTCCTGGTATAAGAAGCTGCAGATTAAAAATAACAAAGCTTAATAAGTTTCTCTAGTACATGATAATATCTCAAATGGTAAGGGTTTGGGGTTTTTTTTTTGTTTGGTTTTTTTTTTGTCCTCTCCAAAACAAACAACATCCTCCCCCCTGCCCTTAACCCATAAAGATCTTACAGCTTTTATGCTGCTCTTAAAAGGAGAAATGGTGTGGATAATGGTAGAGTAGCAGAAACCTGAGTTTTTTCAGGAGGAGGTAGAATCCTAGAACTAAACCTCAAGTGAAGCAGACACCTAGCTTTGTGCTGGATGAGGAGGTTGTTCTGTGTGTCAGCTGAGTGCAGTTTTCTGTCCTGCTGCATTGCAAACCCTGCCAGTGGTCTGGTGTTACGAGTCGTGCTCCCTTACCATGTTCAGAGTAGACCTCTGGATTGAATACAGCTTTGTTTTGCAAGAATGCTCAGTAGCTGTTAATTTCAAAATGAGGGTTCCCAACAGGATTCATTCTACATCGTCATGCTCCACCTCAAAGTCTCTGCGTATTATTTTAAGTTTCTGCTTCTCCCGGCTGTGTATTAAACAGTTGACAGGGTGTGTCTGTGCTGGTAGTAGGGAGATTCAGAGAACTTGAGTGCTGTGCTCTTGAGTAGTAAAAGCAGTAGTTGCTATCTTTGTATCTGAACTCTTTTTAGATAGGCCCCTTCCTGGGCCATGTATGGAGAAGCGTACTGTTCTGTGAAAGATGTAAAAGCTTTAGCTACTGTAAATTGTGATGCATTTAAAATTACAACACTCCTTATAAGAACAAAACTATGTAACTTCAGTAAATGTGCCAGGAAAATCTAGAGCTGGGAAAGATAAAAATGTTTTGAAGCGTTGACAGTTCCAGGGAAAAAGCAAAATACTTTGAGATGAGAAAACAGGTAAGTTCACAGGCACCTAAAGGTCAGGGTGACAACTGAGGCAGGATATGAAAGGAGAGGTGAAAACATGCAGTGAAATCCAGCTTCTAAAATATGGGCAGAATCCCGCAACTGTCTTTCGGACTATGGAAATCCAGAGCGCAGAGGTTCTTGACAGACAGTTGTGGAAGTGCAGAAGTACAGCTAGGAGATGATGAAGATGTTCATAAAGATTTCAGAGTGAGTCAGATAAGATGCTGTACCCAGGTAAAGTCTAGGTCTGGCACTGTCTTGCAGGAGATGGTGGTGAAGAAGGAGATAGCAAGATGTTTGTGGTAGGTAAGTGCTATGCTGTGAAAGATGGTCAGTGGTTCTGAATTTAAAGTATGAGCTTTTAGTTGTCTTTGTTTCTACTGTTTCACAGATCTGAACTTCCAGTTTCCCCAAACTTTTATGAAGCACGTAGGCAACACAAATGTCAGCAAAGGATTTCTTAAAAACTGTTTTATGTTACATCAACAGTGTTAGTGAGGGGGAAAAGCTCATACCTGGGATAAGAAGGGTGGGTTTTTTCCTCTTAGAATTGTAGAAAACAGCAAAGATAGCTGTAGATATTTTTCTTTTTTTTGTAGAAAAGCAAAAAGCAGCCAAAGTAACACTTACAAAGTGAGTTAATTCACCACCGTCTTCCTAATTCAGAGGCTTCTTCTGTGTATTACTCCTGGTATAAGAAGCTGCAGATTAAAAATAACAAAGCTTAATAAGTTTCTCTAGTACATGATAATATCTCAAATGGTAAGGGTTTGGGTTTTTTTTTTTGTTTGGTTTTTTTTTTGTCCTCTCCAAAACAAACAACATCCTCCCCCCTGCCCTTAACCCATAAAGATCTTACAGCTTTTATGCTGCTCTTAAAAGGAGAAATGGTGTGGATAATGGTAGAGTAGCAGAAACCTGAGTTTTTTCAGGAGGAGGTAGAATCCTAGAACTAAACCTCAAGTGAAGCAGACACCTAGCTTTGTGCTGGATGAGGAGGTTGTTCTGTGTGTCAGCTGAGTGCAGTTTTCTGTCCTGCTGCATTGCAAACCCTGCCAGTGGTCTGGTGTTACGAGTCGTGCTCCCTTACCATGTTCAGAGTAGACCTCTGGATTGAATACAGTGTTTCGCTAATGTGTTTCTGTGCACAGTGTTTGTTTGGCTGCCCTGTGCAGGGAGGGAAATGCTTACTCCTGTAATTCAAGTCGTAGCAGTCTTTGGGCCTGCAAATTACGGATTTTGCCTTTCTTGGGGATATACTTGGGGCTGTGTTTGTTGGATTTTATATTTAAAATAAAATATTTCAGATAATTACCCCAATAAAATTATTTTGCATGCAGACCATTTTAAAGGGATCTTCTGTTCTAACTCCAGACAGGACACTAAGATCTTGCATTTTTAAAATTTGCAATGGACATTTTGATAATTTGTGTTACGCTTTATCCTCTTCCACCAGACTTGCTGCAATGGTGGAGATTCATTCCCTTCCTTTCTGCAATTAGCGAGTTAAATTACAAAGTGCTAAAGGTGCTGATAGCCAGAATGGTCTGAAGGTAATGGTGCAGGAAGTAAGGATTCTTTTCCAAAATATCTACTTGAAAGGCAGATATTTTTTCTGAACATGGATTGTAAGTCTTTCCATTGCTCAGCTGCTTGGTATGCAGGCCCTTTCTCCTCAAGGTGGTATTTGTGCTTCTTACTAATGGTCTTCACTAACTCTGTGCCTCTTCTGTTGTTAGCAGACTCATCCGCTAGCCAAAAGACTAATTTTTCTCCTCCTGAGTAGTAGAAAATTTCATAAGAAGTGCTGGACTAGGCGTTCCTTTAGGTGTCTCTTGAGATCTGCACAGGAATGTTTTGTGGCAAGCCCTGTTTCTTTGTCATTTGCGATCCTCCATACTATTATAGTAGTTGGAGGGACTCGTGTGTTTTAGAAATGCAAAATAACACTATGACTCAAAATCTTGTTGTTCTTAGATTCCACTGGCACAGCATTTGATTAGAATAGCTTTGTAAAGTAATGTCAAGGACAAGGCTTGTTGACTTTGCTTCCTCATTTTGGAAAGTACAGAAGCATACAGACGTCAGTCTCTATGGGTACTGTATCGAGGCTATACATATAGCAATACTATATGTATATGTACTATTAGGGGCTAGTGCTACTTCAATATTGTCATTTATATGGGGTACTGGGAAGTGTAACGCTCAAACCTGCTGGTAAGGGAAAAAAATCTTTTACATGTGTGGCAGACCCAGAAATAGGGGGATTAGAGAGATTCACACTCTTTGCTCTATGGTCAGTGTGGTTTAGTATGCATTAAAAATAATTAATTTTCTCTTGCAGTAAACATTAAGGAGTCTGACAGGTTTGTTCTCTTCTGAGGTTTTTTGACTTGTCTGCTTGCTGAGATTCATTTTGGATGGGAGAAACACCAAACAAAAAACCAAACAAAGCTCCTTTTTTTTATTCTTTCTTTTTTTTCCTCTTGTGAATAAACCCTTGCTCTGAAAGTGTTCTGTGTCCGTTTTTTCTGGGTTTTTTCCTTTTTTGGTCAGTATTACATGGCTCAGTGCACTGCATTTTGTAGATATTTTGTGTGTGACGCTACGTGGAAACTGAACTTCAGTAGGAATGTCTGTAAATAAAGTAAGGAAGATACAGTTTAAAGGAATAAATTCTTGAATTTCAACTAAAAAGGAGTTTATGTTGGAATTAAATTAACAGCATGCTTTTTATTGGTAATCTCGATAGTAAAATTTCTCTTGAAGTACTTCGGTGAGCAGGAGAGCCATTATTCCATTACAGAATATGGAAACTAGATTAAAATAACTTGTTGAGATTAGCAATTCTTTCCGATTTTTACTTAATTTCTTCTTAAAAGGAAGGCATACCTTTAGTTTTCCTTTGTGATGCATACTAAGCCTGGGGTGTATTTTTTTGCAGTTTTCTTGTGCACTGTGCATATTTGTAGGTATGTAGCAATGCATTTTTTAAAAATTAGTGAAACTCTTGGAAGACTTAATTACTTCAGGTGCTCAGTTAGAAAAAAAAAATCAGTTGTTACATGAACAACTTCACTTTAGGAAGGTGATTGATTTAATCTGTAAGGCTGCAAAAATAAATACATTTGTTTAATTTTACATGCCTGTCAGTTGTTTAAATTAGATCTTTTTTCTCTTCTGTTTAAAGATCTTGGATATGCAATCAGATTGATACTAAATTGTAGTGTAAGTTTTACTACCCAGAAATTTGAGGAGACATTTTTTAAGTATTAGGAAGTGGATGTACTTAATTGGTTAGAAATAAAGTCAAATCACTTTCTGTGTCATTGCTTCATTTTTGTTCATTCCCATGTCACGATCTACCAGTCTATTTTGGGAATTATTTGCTTCTGACATAGAAAGACATGGCCTCATTATGAATTTGAATGCCTACCCCCCACTCCCGTAAGCTTCTGGTGGCCCTGGATAGTTAGAGAATTAGTTCTGTGATATGTGAAGTGTTTGTGTAGTGTTCATACCACTTCTAATGGTGGACTGTAACAAAAGAATGAAACATGAAGCTATGGTGCCAACTGACCATACCTTTTTCCTTGATTTGCTTTTGCAAGGTTTGGAAGGACTGGAGGTGGGGTTATTTAATGTCTTTGTGCTGTTTTTAATTAGAGGAAGTTATTAGGTAATGGGAATAGTAAAGTTTTATACAGGCAGGAACAGTTTGTAAGCACTATTAGCAATACAGTATAGTGGCACTCACTTTCTAGCAGAGAAGTACAGTGACTACCAAAACATTCCCAGTCCAATTTTGTTTCTGTGCAAGAACGATGAGCCTTTTGTGTTATTGTGATATTAGCTGTCTTCTATATGTGATTATATTCCTGCAGATCATTTTGGAGTTAAAAATGGGTTAAGAAAATTTAATGAAACCTATTTTGAAATAATCATTCAGATCTTTAAAAGAAATACTTTGATTTTACCAACATCTTCCTGTGTCCCTTGGAGAACTGCTTATCAAAGTGAATGACTTTCAAATTACTTATTTTCAGCCTTTTTCCTTTTAGTACAGCAGTAGCTATAATGTTGACTTTTAGTTTGTTACTGAATAAATAATGTTACAAAAAATGAATTAACTGCTGAGTTGTGTTCAGCCACTGTTTATTCCTATCACTATAGACAACATAGTGTTTTTAAACAGATGAGTTAGTTAATTCACAGAATAATGATTGATTTGCCATACTTACTTGAACTGTTCAATTCCTGGCCACTATGTGGAACCTAGACTTTGAATTAGATGCTAAGGCCACTGCCATGTTTTCTTTCAAGTTCTTTAAATTTAACACTTGATACTTGTTATGGGTAGATGGCTGGTAATCTTGTTATTTCTTAAGGTTGGGTTTTATGGTTTTTTAAGTTGGCAGCTCTTGACCGTTTGTCCACCTGTGCCCACTTCTAGTCTATGGAAACTTGTTTTGGTTTTTGGGTTGGGTTTTTTTTTGAGTCTCTTGGGGGTTTGTTTTTATTTGGGTTTTTTGTTTGTTTTTTTTTTTTTTTACAACGTATCTTTCCCACAGCTGTACCTGTACCATCCAATCAAATTTAAGTGAGGTGCAGCCACTACAAATTAGCAGTGATGACCTTCCCTTATAAGTTTGTGCATGGCTTGAAATAACTGTTTATTTTAACTCTAAGGGCTACTACAATATAAGTAGCTAAAAAATTAGACTACTACTGATATGCTGCCAGTAACAGCTGTTCAAGCTTAAGTCAGTATTTGTAATACAAATAAAAAAAAAAACCACTTTTTTTTTTTTGTTGTTTTTGTTTTTTTGTCAAATGAAGGACATCCAGTTGGACAGAGTAGTGAAAATCCCCGGAGTCTTAAGTGTATTTCCACATGTTCTGCATAGCTGCATCATAAATTAATGACGTACAGGCTGTTGGAATGGGTCTGAATTTACCCAGACAAAGGCCAGGCTTAATTTGTGTGGATTTTTTCCGTATTAGTGTGTCATAGCATATATGCCTACCAATTGATAAGAGTGTCAAGAGCAGCATTATATGACAATGGATCTACAATGTGTAACATGAATAGCTGCCACTGATTCTATTGTCAAAGCCAGCAAAATGTATGTTAATAGTTGTGAAGCAATAGTAAGAACTTTGGTGTTACTAATACCTTTTGGTTTATTTGTCTTTAATACGCTTTTATGTTACAAATTTTTAAATATCATAAAATACTGACCTGGAGGTAGAAAGTAGGTGCCAGTTCCAGCGTTTCAGAGCTCTACTGTGAGGGACGGACTTGAATACACCCTGAAATGGCTGTATTAACTGGTGGCTCAGCCAACACCCAGATGCATCTGGTTTTGCCTTCATTGCTGAGTGCAGATGGTCTGAGGAACCAGCCAGTCTTCATTTCTGGATGGGCTCTTGTACTTGTGTTTTAACTAAACTTTCTCCAGCATAGCAAGAAGACTTAGAGTATGTGTGTATTGGCAAGTTTGTACATTTGTCTGCTTTTGATGCCTTTCCATCTTAGAAATTTAAAGGTGTTATGCTCCTCAATATTGAGGTATTGACAGTTTTCTGGTCTGTAATGTGTGATAAGGGCAGAGGGAATTACAGTTGATAAACTGTGCATGCCGTATTTCCGAAACTTCACCTATATTTCATTAAATCTCTGTTTCTGTGATTGGAAATTTTGTTGGTAAAGACTGTAGCGTGGACAAACCTGTACCTGACTTAATGTGCTCTATTAGCAATAAAAATTGCCTAAGGTATTAAAGATTGAAATTCACTTGCCATCGTATGAACTGATTTAGCTTTGTGAATCTTAATCTAACAGATAATATCAGGTGCCACTTTGTGTCAGGGCATCTTCCTCAGCTTACTTGTTAGTAAATGATTGTAAAATCACTGGCCACTATTCAGAAATGTTTCAGGAAAGGAATATTTTGTGACTGAAGTTCACTGTGTATTAATGAAACAATCTGATATTTTCTGTGGTTTTTTTTTTTTTTTTTTAATGTTTTGAACTTACACTTCAAATACTGGTTGAGGGGACAAAATGTGTTCATAGCTCTACTATAATTGCAAAAATCTGTTAAACTTGAGTCACAAGCTTTTGAAAAATAACTTTTTCCACATCTTTTGTATGAATTTGATTAGTGTGTCAGTTAAATTTTGGTATCTGGTAAGCCAGGATTAAGACTCAGTTTGTCCTGAATAATTGCCCTTCCTTCTTACTGCTGTTCTTCTGCTTGCTGGAATTGGCAGCACAAAGAGGCCCAGAGATGTGCTGTCAGTTCTTCTTCAGATGGTCCACAAACAGGTTTGAGGAAGAAGCAGCAGACCAATTTACATGTGAAGTTTTGAGAAGTGAAAGATTAGAAGAGAAAGTGTGAGGAGGGGGTGATTAGGATACTAGTGGGGAAACCAAGGCAAAATGCCTGGTGCCCATTAGAAAATTTTCATCTAAACAGACCTTGAGTTTCTACATGCTACTTTTTCTGCATACCAAAACTTGTGAAAGCATTGGGTGACATTTTCTTGTCTCAGTGGTCTGTCAACAGAAGATAAAAGCAAACTACTATGTGACAATCTGCTAATTCAAAGCTCAGAACAGAGGTCTACGTTGTGGATCTAAGGTATCTGGTTCTGCTGGCGACGAGTGGGTATTGAATATAGGGGACAGTCATTATGGTTTGACCAGATATTTCTGAATTTTGCTTTTGTGTTTTTTTTCAACTTTATGTCTTCCTGTTGTGTCTTGTTAGAACATAAGTGTGCTATAAAGTCACATATGTAAAAGATAGAAGAACTCAAAATTATTTGTATAGACCTACATCAGGTTCTTATAATTGAAATGAAAATGGAACAAATTTTCTATTTCTAATATTTAATATGAATCTCTTTTCCTTATATACATGTACTAACCTCATGTTCTGCTTTTGAGTTTATCGTATTTTAGAGAGTGTAAACAATATGTTCTTGGCAGAAAGAATGTATTAGCGGAAAGACTACTTCCATTTTAGTTTTAAGTTATTTCTGTACAGTGTTTAGCTTTAAAGACAGATCTCAGGCACATGTGAGGAAGAGGGTGACAGAGCACTGGCACAGGCTACCCGGAGGGGTTGTAGAGTCTCCTTCTCTGGAGATATTCGAAACCCTCCTGGACGATGTCCTGTGCAGCCTGCTCTAGGTGAACCTGCTTGAGCAGGGGGGTTGGACTGGGTGATCTCCCAAGGTCCCTTCCAACCCTTGCCTTTCTGTGATTCTGATTAAGATAGATGGCTGTGTGTTGTGTATCAAAGGCATTTTTTTCTTCTTGACTTTGGGAATTCTAACCAGAGGAGCAGAGGAATTAATGTGAGACTTCAGGATAAAGACCTAAGAAAGCATTGAGAATAGTTTGTCTGGGTATATACATGTGCTCGACAAAATATCCTGCTCCCTCAGACTATACTGGCAGTCTCAAAGGCCCCAGCTGAGATGAAGGGCCTGTTGTGATAGATTGTATTTTTTGTTGTGTGCAATTGTTGCCTCAAAACATGTAAATCAAAAGGGTTGATAGACGGAGAGATGAAGAGGTACAGTGTAGAGGCAAACAAAGCCAATGTTGAGTTAGCCCAGCTTTAATTTTCATACCGTTTTTATTTTTTTAATCATTGCTGGAGATATAGGGGAAGGCAAATTTGACAAGGCAAGAAGGAAAAATGTAGCAATGTGGAGATAGCAAGCTGAAGTTTCTGTTTCATACTTTAAAGCAGATGCAAAAATCCCTTATAGAATAGAACAGACTATTTCAGTTGGAAGGTACTTGCAACAATCATCTAGTCCAACTGCCTGACCCCTTCAGGGCTGACCAAAAGTTAAATAATTAAGGGCATCATCCAAATGCCTTTTAAACACTGACAGGCTTGAGCCAGTTACTACCTCTCTAGGAAGCCTGTTCCAGTGTTTGACAACCCTCTTGGTAAAGAAATCATTCCTAATGTCAAGTCTGAACCTCCCCTGACACTGTTTTGAGCCATTCCCATGTGTCCTATCCCTGGATCAGCATCTCTCTCTCCGCGTCCCCTCCTCCGGAAGCTGTAGAGAGCAGTGAGGTTGCCTGCCAGCCTCCTTTTCTCCAAACTACACAAACTCCTGTGAGCTGCTCCTCACAGGACATGCCTTCCAGCCCTTCCACCAGTTTGTTACCCTCCTCTGGATGCATTCAAAGACCTGTCCTTCTTAAATTGTGGGGCCCAGAACTGCACACAACACTCCAGGTGAGGCTGCACCAATGCTGAATACAGGGGGACAATCCCCTCTTTTGACTGGCTGGCTGTGCTGTTTTTGATGTTCCTCAGGATGCAGGTTGCCCTCTTGGCTGCCAGGGCATGCTGCTGGCTCATGGTGAGCCTGCTGCCGACCAGCACCCCCAGATCCCTTTCCGCAGGGCTGCTCTCCAGCCACTCCTCTCCCCAATTATACTTGTGCCTGACATTACTCAATCCCAGGTGCAGAATCCAGCATTTGTTCTTGTTAAAACGTCATGCCAGTTGTCCAATGTTCCAATCTATCTTGATCCCTCTGCAAGGTCTCTTATCCCATGAGATAGTCAACAGCATCTCCTAGTTTGGTGTCATCAGCAAATTTGCTAAGGGTGGATTCAACTCCTGCATCCAGATCATTGATGAATATATGGAACAGAACTGGCCCTAGGATTGAACCCTGAGGAACACTGATGGTGACTGGTTGCCAGCCAGATGTAGCCCCATTCACTACGACCCTTTGAGTTCTGCCCTTCAGCCAGTTCTTCAGCCAGTGCACCATGTACCTGCTCATCCCACAGTTGGACACCTTGTCCAGAAAGATGCTGTGAGGGACAATGTCAAAAGCCTTTCTAAAATCCAGAAAAATTACATCCACTGTCTTCCTTTCATCCTGTAGGCAGATGACCTTATCATAGAAGGATGTCAAATTAGTTAAACAGGGCTTTCCCTTTGTGAACCTGTGCTGACTGTGCCTGATGGTTGTGCTGTTCTTTAAATGCCTTTCAACAGCACCAAAAATGATCTTCTCCATAATTTTTCCAGGAAATAAGGTTAGACTAACAGGTCAGTAGTTCCCTTGGTCTTCCCTCACACCCTTCTTGTAAACTGGAATAACACTAGCTAGCATCCAGACAGCAAGGACCTCCACAGATTCCCAAGACTGATCGAGAGGGGTCCTGCCATAACATCTGTTAGCCCCACCAGTACTCTGGGATGAATCCCATCAGGCCCCATGGACTCATGAACATCAGCTGATACAGGTGGTCCCTTACAATTTCAGTGTCCACAAATGGAAAGTCACTGTTCCTGCACTTGTGGTCCTCTGACTCCAGGGACCGGGCAGCCCAAGGTCTATCAGTATTAAAGGCTGAGGCAAAAAAAAGCATCAAATGCCTCCACTTTTTCTTCATCCTTATTAGTCAGGTGACTATCTTCAACAAGTATCTGCTCATTGTTTTCTTTAGACTTCCTCTTGCTATTAATGTACTTAAAGCCCTTTTTCTTGTCTAGTACAGCACTAGCCAATTTCAGCTCTAATCGAGTTTTGGCCTTTTGTATCTTCTCCCTTTATATACTAATCACAGCTCTTTAATCTTCCTGCAAAGCCTGACCTTGCTTCCAGAGATAGTACAATTCATTTTTCTTCTTGAGCTGCATGAGGAGTTCCCTGGTCAGCTGGTCTTCTGTCCCGCTTGCTTGACTTTTGACACAATGGAATTGCCTGTTCCTGTGCTTTTATGTAGTGGAGAATTCAGTTTCAATTCTATTTTTTTTGAATAATGAGACAAAAAAAGTCTTTAAAACCTGTTTACTTCCTTCAGGCAATAATATCAAGTATTTTGATTTGTGTAACTGCCTGGCAGCATTGATATTTAATCAAATCTTAGATATTTTTACTCGTTATCTAAGCCTTTCATAGTCCATAGATGTCAAAACAGTTGTTTTTGTAACTTAATGTTTTGTAAACTATTTTTTAATTACTTTTTTTTTTTTAACTATTAGTGTGGTGGCATTTGGACTACAATTTCAGTACCATCTGTGTAATTGTGTTTCTTCTCTTGCAGGAAACACTGCGTTACATGACTGTGCAGAATCTGGAAGTTTGGAGATCATGAAGATGCTTCTCAAGTATTGTGCTAAAATGGAAAAGGATGGTTATGGAATGACTCCCCTTCTGTCAGCTAGTGTGACGGGCCACACAAACATCGTGGACTTTTTGACCCAGCATGTACAGACCAGTAAGGCTGAGCGCATAAATGCCCTGGAACTTCTAGGAGCAACATTTGTGGACAAAAAGAGAGATCTGCTTGGTGCTTTGAAATACTGGAAGCGAGCTATGGAAATGAGATACAGTGATAGGACTAATATCCTGAGCAAACCTGTGCCACAAACACTAATTATGGCATATGATTATGCTAAAGAGGTAAACAGCTCAGAAGAGCTAGAAAATCTTATTGCAGACCCTGATGAAATGAGAATGCAGGCACTATTAATTAGAGAACGTATTCTTGGCCCTTCTCACCCAGATACATCCTACTATATTAGGTACAGAGGTGCTGTCTATGCAGACTCTGGAAACTTCAAGCGTTGCATCAACTTATGGAAATATGCTTTGGACATGCAGCAGAACAATCTTGATCCACTGAGCCCTATGACAGCCAGCAGTTTACTATCATTTGCTGAACTTTTCTCCTTCATGCTGCAGGATAGGGCAAAAGGCCTGCTAGGCACTACTGTCACATTTGATGATCTCATGGGTATACTGTGCAAAAGCGTTCTTGAAATAGAACGGGCCATGAAACAAACCCAGTGTCCTCCTGATCCAATACAGCTGAACAAAGCCCTTTCCATCATTTTGCATTTAATTTGCTTGTTGGAGAAAGTACCTTGCAGCTCAGAACAGGAGCATTTTAAGAAACAGACTATTTACAGGTTTCTTAAGCTTCAGCCTAGGGGGAAGAATAACTTCAGTCCACTTCACCTTGCTGTTGACAATAATACTACATGTGTGGGTCGCTACCCAGTTTGTAAATTTCCCTCTCTACAAGTTACTGCTATCCTGGTGGAATGTGGTGCTGATGTAAATGTCAGAGACTCTGATAACAACAGTCCATTACACATTGCTGCACTGAACAACCATCCAGACATCATGAATCTTCTTATCAAGTCAGGTTCACACTTTGATGCCACAAACTCGCATAAACAAACTGCTAGTGATTTGCTGGATGAGAAGGAAATAGCAAAAAATTTAATTCAGCCCATAAATCATACTACGTTGCAGTGTCTTGCTGCTCGTGTAATAGTGAATCATAACATAGACTATGCAGGGCACATCCCTGAAAAACTAGAGAACTTTGTTTTGCTCCATAGATGATAGTGTGGAGTCCCAGAGTACTGTTTTTGAAGCACGACTTGGTGACGGTATTTTTCTTGAGCACTGTTGTGATACACCAGCGTTTCCTTAGCTTGCTCCATCTTGCTCTCATTGGCTAAAGCGTTGTTAGCATCAAATCTGCAGAGTTGGTTACCCAGTATTTAATATGAATATTCCATATAATATATTTTGTGGATTATTTAGAAATGTAATGCCATATTTAGACTCTTAAAATTGTCTGCCAAAGGCTTGTCTATTTTGGTCTTATTTGCCTGTTGGGTGTTTGGGACTGAGTTGAGTGTTTTCCACTGATGTCTTTTTGCTATAACTGTTATGTGGATTTTATACAGTTGGAAGGTCATCTTTTCTTTTTTTTTGGTTTTGCTTGAGCATTTCTACTCTTAACTCTGTTCTTTTTCTATGGACTCATTGCTAAACTGTATGAGTTGTATGGACTTGTTAACATTTGCAACTACCATAAGTGCTTTTATCTTCTCTATGCACTGGCTTAAACATGACTGTTGTGTGTGAGCATATTTCTATGCAGCACTTGGCCAATTTCAACTTAAATGCAAATTTTGTTTCGCAGTTTGTTTGGAGCTCTTTGGAGAATGCTGTCTTCATAGCATGATGAATTTTGGAGTTACTTATCAGCTCTCCAAACTTAGGTTTGACTTTTTTGACTGCTGTAACTGAGTTTGCTTTCCTTTTGATCCTCTGGAAATTTGTCCTAAATTTGGGAGAAGAAAACCTTGCTTTTTCTCATCGCAGTCCACTTGAACTTTAAATCTGAAAATCGTTTTATTGCATCGTGCAGTTAGGGGAAGAGTCCTCATTACGTACAACTGGCACCTTCCCCTTTGCACTAATGTGTTGCTTGTGCTGGTTATGTGACTAGATGTGAAGTTTGCTCAAAGTTGAACCTCAAACTTAATGATACACTTTAACGAGAAATAGATCAAATGTATGCTGTAGTTTTAAATTTACAAATCAACTTTAGCTACAAAAGAAACTAAAGCATGTTGGTGGCATGATGCTTATCAGTCCAGATCTAGACATCATCTAATATAGTAAGTGGCTGTGTGCCAGGGTATTGAAAGTTCTATAGCAGTGTCCTTTTTTCTTCATTTTAAGTATCTTTCTAAATACTTGCATGGATTTTTCATCTCTACTATGTCAGCTATACTTAACAAAAAGCGGAAGTTCTGTTGTGTATATAGCTCCTAATTAAAGTACCTATTTTTATAATATTTGCACAACAGCTTAGCTTTTACAACAGAAAGGGCTCTTTTGACTTGATAAGAAATCTGTAAATGAAGATCATAAATGTGAGTGCGATTCAGGTAATTAATATAATTCAGCACTTTACTGTTGATTAATAGTAGAATTTATTATGGCACATTAGCCCTGCAAATGTCTTAAAGTGAAATTCACTTCTGTTGGATAGAATACAGTTTACTTACAAGTTTAGTGGTCTAGCTTACTGGAAATTTTTGACTTGATGTTTCATTTCAGTGGTGGGCAGTAAGCGTACCTATGGGGCTCTTGCTGCAGAAAGTCAACAAGTTGATTTAGGCCTTTGTCAGTGATAGAGATATTTAGAAGCCAAATTAATTAGATAAAGGTAAAGTTGCTTTAGAAGGGTCTTTCTTAATATTTTATTTTTTAAGTTGATGTTGGAACATTTTTGTCATTTGTGAATTATGCTGAGGAAGAATGTGTCTTGGAGCATATAATAATAGTTCTTCCTTGCTTTGGGGATGTTTTGGAGTTCCTGTTAGTGTACAGTGTGGTGCGTACTAGCTTAGCCATTCATGTGAAAAATATGGGGATGTTTTTAAACAAACTATGCTGAAAGCACTGCTGTTTGTGTATTGACACTTTCAGACTCTGTATTTTGAAGCAACTTTTCACCTGTTTGTCCCATGCCATGTCTACATTGTAGGAAATTATGAGAACAAGGAAACCCTGTTAATATCTCTTGCAAATACACAGGAGTAAAATTCTATTCAATTGGCTGAATTTCTCTGATTTGTCGGGATTAAAACACATGATACCTGTTGTCATTTGTGAGAACATGTACTTTGATTGTTGATTTTTTATTTTTTTTTTATTTTTTTGCTTTCCTACTACTCTGTAGGTTGGGATAATCAAAAAATCACACCATGCTAGAAATTATCCACATTATACTTCAAGTCATGAAAATAATTCTTTTTCTATAGGTCACAGGGAAAGGGATTTAGATCTTTAGAGTTTTATGGTCTGGAATCTGTATTGCTCTTTAGTGGGTTTAGTTTAAATTTCTGTCTTTACAACTGTCAAATATCCTTTTTAAAATTAGTTGGGCATTATTAATCCGGAAATATAATCTAAAAATTGTTAATTGTTAGGAAATGTTTGAGTGGAAAACACCCCCAGAAGAGAAAGCGTATCACCATTAAGTATGAGTAAACCTAGTGAAAATTGCTGCACGGAAGGCTTATTCTGTTTAGCTACTCTTTAAAAACAGACCAGTTTAGTAGGACATACTGATTTATTGTATGTAGTTCTGTCTAAATATCTACCAACATGCATTAGTCCTTAAGACTATCACCTCCATGCAGAGTTTAATTTGTCATGGTAATGAGGCTATCTGCTGAACTCTTAACTTGCCAGCTACTTGGACTTAGGTGTCCTGGAGGATGAGTTCACACATTTAATAACCACTTTCTGTTTAGCCCTGTGCATTTACATTACTCTCTTTAATTTTTCTTGATTTTAAAACAAATTGGTATGGAGCCTGTGCTGGGTAATGTGATAGGGATTAGTTCAGGATTTGCCGATGGAGAGGGAGGGTTGGGACAGCAGGCCCTGTCTGAGATGCATGTGCCACTAGGGCCTGTGCTGATGGGTAGTAGCAGTTCTGGCCCCTCGGCCCCTGATTCAGTTTTGTCTCCACTTCTGTACAGACACCAAATTTCTGGACCAGATTTTTTTTTATTCTTGTTACTATTCAGAGGTGGGAATAAGTTTATTTTAGTGAAACACTTTGATGCTAAATGCAGTAGTGTTGCTAGCTGGACTCAAGCTGTGGTAAGGACAAGGAACTAATTCAGAACACAAAGAACTGTTTTGGTTTTGTCATGGTTTTAACTCATTCTTTTCCTGTTCTTTTCTTCCTCTTTGGGCTTTTTTTCGATTAAATGTACTGTTTCTGAGCTACCACCACGGCAGAAAAATATTGAGAACACTGCAGAAAAAAAATTGTATGCCCTGCAGGGGTGAAACAGGTTTTAAAATTGATTAAACAGTTTACAGGTCTGACGCCCTAGAGACAAATACACTGGTAACCTCCTTGCTTGTTAAGACCTCTGAAGCTGTATTTTGTGGGTAGGGGATAAATGCTCAAAGCATATTTTCTTATAATTGTTGTGAGTTTTAACTGAAATAGTTCAAACGGAAGATGAAGAGTATTCTCATTTAAAAAAAAAAAAAAAAAAAAAACTTTTTCTTCTAAAAAAAAAAAGCTTTTCTTACCAAATTCTAAAATTGTATTCCTATTTTTGTATCACTTATGCTGGTAACAAGGTTCCAGCTGTCTGTGGTGTCTCTGTTCTGTTTGTTAAGTGCAGTGTAAAGACACTTTCCGAAATGCAAGGCAACAGTGTGGTTAGTTTTCCATATATACTTTACAACAGTCCCTGGGTAGGAAGTAATTTTGTGTATTTCCCAAGTCCCCAGAGAGCTCTCTTTTAATGACTGTTTTGCAGCTGGGTAAAATTAACCTCTTTCCATTTTTACAAAACACTACTTTAGAAAAGGAATAGAGTGCTATAGCAGAATCCTTACAGGAGGATTTATAAAAAGATAAAGACCTTATGAGGAAAAAACATGCCTCTCCTCAGTTTTGTATCCACTGCAAGGTGACAGTGGCAGGACATGACTGCTCTTGAAATAGCTTCCTCGTGCTTTGAAACATAGAGTGGAATGCCTGTTATACTTTAAACTGTTACGAAACGTAAGTAGACTAAACACTAATTTCTATCTTCAGTGGCTACAGGGAAGCCAACTGGCATTTAATGCTTCAAAGTAATTTTGGGGAAATTGATGGGAGGCAATCTAGACTGCTGGTCTCTCGGCTCCGAGTGCGAAAGTAACTGTTGACCCCTCAGTGAGGGCAGAATGAAAAGCTGTTGTTGGTTTGGTTTAAACTAACGTCGTATTTCTGTTCCATCCTATCACAAAGACTTCCTATGCAGGGCTAGCTTCGTGTATGGAAATATTGCAGTTTCTTTTTTACGTGAAGTAATTTGGCTTTAACACTAATGTAAAAAAGGAATAACAAGCATATTTCTCTGCTCTCTCTTTAGGCTCCAAATGCAGATTACATTAAAAATATGTTTTGGAGAACATCTGTCTGAGTCTATATATCTGTTTCCTTTAGGGTTACTGCAATACTTGTTGGTAAGCTCAACAGAAAAAGGAGTATAAATAGTTAAATGTGACTGCTGCAGCTTTAGACTTCAATCTTCCTGTCAGTAAGAATCATACCTTAAACAAAATATCAAAATGTTTCATTCTCTTTCTTTCTGTGGAAGGCTGGTCCAGCCAAGCCTTTAAATTCTGGTCCTGGGTAATAGTGAAGAAAAGGCTTAAACTAGATGATGCAGGAGACGTTATTTACTCAGTTCCTAGAAAATGCAGTTAGTCATGCTATTAACTCTGTGAAAACATAGCAGTTTATAGCATAAAAGTAGTTAGGAAGACCTTGTAAGAAGTAAGCAACAGATACTTTTTCAAGAAAGTTGCACAAATTAGTTTTCTCCTTAATGCTTTTGAAGTCTCTTTCCTATTGCATGGACAATTTTTAAAAAATAGAGGAATACACCGAGGGTGAGAGGAATACACCAAGGGTGAGAGAAGTATGACAAGATCCTTCGTAAAGGCAGCTAGAGAATGGAAGACTTCGAAGAACATTGCCATTGTAATTTCAAAAGATCTTTATAGTCAGGCACAGTGGTCACTTGAAGGCAGCGTACGCTTCAGAGAGCTGAAATTTTAGATTTAGGCCTAATCAGTAACAAACAACATCAAAAAAGATGAAGTTTTGGGTGAGGAAAGCTGATCCAGAGCTTTCACAGTAAGGTAATTGTAATACAGATGGCTTTAATGAATTGAATATAGGTTCTCTTAATTAGGGAAAGGAAGAGCCAGAAAGGATCATTTTCTTTGTAACTCTTCCCTCTGCAGTTGCAGGTGATGAAAGATGTTTTCGTCTAGAAGTGTCTGCTGGTCACCTAAGCTGTATACTCACACAAAAATGCTTCTTGGCAGTAGCAAATGCCGGCTGTCAGCAGAGGACCAAAACTCACCATACAAAGTAGCACAGGAAGAGGGCAAAAGAGGCCAAGTATGTTACTCTGGCAAAGGCAGTACATTTGTTTGTTTCCCATATGATATTCAGGTGCATATACCATCCACAATGAAAATGAAAAAGCCCTTCCCCTGCCTGCCAAATCAAAGCCTTACCTTGCAGTTGATGTCCAACATTCAGAAAAATTGAGGACAGAGATTCTATAGTTGGAAGTTATGGACAATGATGCTGAATTATGCACAAGGGAGGAACAAGAATTGCTTTCTGAACCCTGCAGGTGCCTGTCAGAAGCCAGTAAGTGTGAGGCTATGATGTAAATGGCAAGCACATCTCCCATCAGATCGTAAGACATCTTGGTTCCTATCTGAAGTTCAAAGGCTTGCTTTTACCGTATCTTCTGAAGATTTATCAAGTCCTAAGTTCCTCGCCAAATTGCTCTTTAGAAGGCTATTTCAAACTTCAGTCCTTCAATAAGTAGGAACTGACCTCCCATTTGACGCTTATGTTTTCACAGGTTTGTGTGTTTGATCTTTTCATAGTCTCAGCACTTGTCTGTCCTTCAGACAGAGCTATCCTCTCTCAGCCTTCATGTGGTTAGGCTAAACCAACCAACCAAAATAAAAAACCCAAGCCGTAAGGATGAGCAAAGAGCAGAGAATAATCCAGGGTTGAGTAAGCTGACCTAATGGTTCAGTTCTCCCTTTTCCCCTCCCTTGCTTGTATGTTACCAAAAAGAAAAAAAAGGGGGAATCACTGATTCGCTGAATATTTTTTGCTTCTGAACCTGCAATTTAACTTGTCAATTCTTTTCTAGTTACAATGGGAGGAGTTTTTTAGAGTAAACAGAGTCAATTGTTTTCAGATACTTCAGCTTATGTTGTCCGATCCTAATTTTTGTTAGATGCCATTTTGTTCTATTCACACACAGGTTTATCCTAGCTGGAAAGTGAGTCAAAATGTTCGGTGGATGAGCCAGACCTGGATTATACTTTACTTCCATCCCATAGGTTCAGAACTGTAAACTTGCTTTTTCTCCTTCTCCTTCTTTTTGCATTTTATTTGCTAGCCTTTAAGACTGGGTCCTCCTAAGCTGTCTGTGCTCTTTCTGTATTTCTGGCTTTGCTGGTTGGGGGAAATACATCACCTTCTTTGTTATGCTTTTTTCCCCCTCACACATAAAGTTGCGAGCTGCAAAAGAAAAAAAACAACAAACAAACCCTCAAACAAAAAACCCCAAAGCCCCAGGGCCTACTGTAAAATAACAAAATATGCTCTGTGAAGGAGAAGCCCAGCAAATTGCTAAATGAGGAGTGCTTGTGGCTTACTTTCAATCCTGCCCTGCGTTAACCTTAGAGCCAAATAGCAGACAGTCCTGGAAGAAGGCTGGCCCGTGCAGGGTGCACCCAGCCCCATCCTCCAGCTGAGATCAGGAGCATGCTCTTGAAGTGAGTCTCCTGGTTGTCCTCGCTTCTGTGTGTTTGGGTGCATATCACAGGGTTGTTTCCGTCCCAGAGCTGGATTCCTTTTGAATGAAACTGAGCTGAAAGGGTGTACTCCACAAGCTCGCCTAACAGGCTCTGACCACGAATGGGTGTTCAGTTCATGGGAGCAGAACTGTAAGGTGTTTTGAAATAACCCCTTTTTCCCGCTCCTGTTCCCTCCACCCCCCCCAGTGTGTCACAGGTTTCTCATCCTTGGCACCAACTCCTCCATGCTACAGGTCGATCTGCTCCTTGCTAGTACAGGTGTAGCCATAGTTTTCTGTTTCTCTCCCTATGTTAAACGTAAGTTGACACATACACTGGTGGGTTTTTTTTCTCTTGCTTCTAAGTGGTTACTGCCTACCCAACATGGCATCCCATAATCCGTGCTATGCTTTGAGCTGGAAAATTAAAGTGAGATAATGTAGTTGATTGCTAAGGTGGATCTACCACATCATTAGCTGTTGGAAAATGAATCAGCCGTGCTGTACGTGTCACTGATACTTCCTCCTGAAAGCATGACTGACCTTAGTACAAAACACTGTGGATGCGGTGTATAGAAATACTTGCTCCATTATACAAATGCAGAAACTAAAGCACAGTATCAGTGACCTCTTAAAATGACCATAGGAAGTTTGTGCTGTAGCAAGGAACAGGGTGCAGGTCATCTGGCTCCAGGGACTTTAATTTTCAGACTCTTTGCTCCAGGTAATGGTTTGGCATCGTTAATTTCATACGTGAAGACTCTGCTCTAAAAAAAAAAAAAAAAAAATACCACCCAGAATTTGTTAGGGAAATCAGGCTGATGCCATTGCACAGTCTTACTGTATATGTCTATCCCTCCTCTCCCTCAGTAGTTTTTGAATGTATTGGGTGAGTTTAATAAATTCAGCAGAAATAGAGCAGCCTTGTAGATATGCGTGCCTGTAGCTTGCTTGAGAGCAGCAGGCTGGGCAGAAGGCAGAGTCCCTGTTAACAGATCCCACTGAAGAAGAGGATTCAGCATGAGCTTGACTCTTACTAGGCATGAAAGATTCCACACAGGGATTAAAATACTTAGGACCACGGGAAAGGCTTTGATCACAGCCTGGCCTTTGCTAGAGAGCAGCAGATCCAGCACCGGTCAGGACACGTCATACATTCATTACATCGTGTATCATACAGTTCCTGCTCATCAAGGTGGTAGCATCTGACGAACGGATTATCCTGGTTTGTACAGCCTAATCTCCCTCATTAGTTACTCAATGTCCTGAGTTGTTGTAGTTAGCTGTATTGGCACAGAATGTAAATGAAAATCATCTACGCTGCACAGAACGAGAAACTCTAGGACCATCTATGGCTGTTGTACTGACTGTTGCACTGAATTAAATCCATTTAGCATACATGCCAAAATTGTTCACAGATAATTTTGTTCAGAAGTTGTGGTTGCCTGCTAAGAGGGATGGGGCAAACAGTGGCTCCCGTTTCAGCTGTAAGACTTCTGACTTTGTTTGCATCCTGGTTTCCGTCAGCCTCCATAATCACCCTCTTGCAAAATCCTGCATTTCAGTTCTCCAAGCTTTTTAATACAACAGTTACCATCTTGAAGTGATGTGAAATGAATTAGGGGAAAGGAAACGCGCATCTGGTGGGAAACAGTTCTGTGGGTAAAGGGACCTGGCACTTCTGAAAATCTGCCCGGTGAGGTCTGGCCTCTCCCTAGACTCCAGCA
>NW_009259319.1:2375932-2376813 GCF_000687185.1 Egretta garzetta
GCTGGTCTATGTTCCTGCCTGAGGTTAGTTTTCCAACTCTCATGGGTTCTCTTTGTGCTGCAGCGTTTCTCCGGCTGCAACGCCTTGCCCTCACGCCCCACTGAACACGGCCCCAGCTGCTCTTGCCCTGCACTGCTACTGGGAGCCATCTGCCAAACCAGTCAGCCCCTCTCTGGCAGGGATGTCTGGGGAAGTCTGGTGCAGAGGAGGAGCAATGGTGGCTATTCAAAAATAAAAAAACTGACCTTAAAAGCGCAGTTTTCCCTCCATCCTTCGTGACCCTTGTCTACCCATGCCATCATTGCTTCCCATTGTGTTCTCCATCTCCTCTCTTTACTGTCCCCAGTTGCTCATAGGATTTTCCCATTTCCCACTCTTGCCCTGCTGCTGTTGTGCCTCCCTCAAGCCTATGTTGAAATGGAAGAGCTTGGGGAGATTTGGCCCTTGCCATGCCTTCAGCAGCCTGTGCTGTTTCTGAGCTGCATCAGCTGGGAAGTGGGAGGGCTGGAAGAAATGCAGGATTCAGCTTCCTTGTCCTTTCTTCATCTGCCTGGTTATTAAGCGAGGTAAGTGTGCTTAGTCTCCTCATTAATGTGAAATGTGGGCTCCATTAATCACTCTGCACAGTGTATTTTGTCTCACATGAGGTTGCGGATGCACTCCATGCAGGTATTGCTGGTGTAAGCTGTTACAATTCCATACGCAAATCTCATCCTGGAATCACTAATACTGGATTTCCTCCTGTGCAGAAGGTACATAAAAAGCTTTGCCTCTGTTTAAACACCTGGTTCTACATTTTCAGACTTGCTGATTTTGCAGTTTGTGGCTTCCGAAAATCTGCTTTAAAAATGTGTCTTTCTCTCAGTGTCTTTCCAATTCCT
>NW_009259319.1:2376825-2395952 GCF_000687185.1 Egretta garzetta
CTGCTGATTTGTCCACCAGTTTGCTGCTTCATGAGCCCCTTTTGCCCTTCTGTGCTGTGGAAATAGGTGCTAATATTAGGAATGTGACATTTAATGTGTTTGTGAGGTGTTTGTTGACACCACAAAGTTGGGAAGTGCATTAAAATTGCCTCTTACTGTGTGTTCTGCCTGACTGTGTCTTGCCATTGACAAGGCAGGGGTCACCTACCTCAGAGGACAGATTCTAGTGGGCTAAAAAAACTATTTTAAAATAGATGATAATGAAAATTTGTAAATGATTACTGTAGGAGCATAGTTTCATAACCTGAATCGAATATGGGCCTATTTTCTTAAATCCCAAACAGAAAATAAAAGGATGCTGGACGTACGTCTAGAAAGTGAAATACCAAGCATGCTATGGTTGCACCTTGGGACAAGGTACAGGCACCTACTGCTAGGCCTGGAGAAGACAATAAATTCACTCATGACCCTGTTTGCACCCAGGCTACTGCTAACTTCACCATGGCTGGATAATTAGAGCTCTGAGGACTTACAGCAAGTAACGCTAGCTGGACAGAGCTGGCCACAGGCTTCTCAGCAAAGTAGGGACAAGAAAATCTAATGTTACACTGGCAGGGGATTGTGTTTTGGAACAGAAGAGGGACAAAAGGCCAGAAAGGAAGAAGGAAGGTGTGATGGTCAGTTAGGCTTTAACAGGCTATAGGTGACTTAGGGGTGCCATGGATGTCTGTCATCAACCCCTGCCTTCACCAGTTCCTCACAGCAGTCTCTCCTGACCATCTTGCATCTTTCACACTGTTGGGAAAAGGTCTGAGCTCGTTCCTGCTGCAGTGAGTGCCAGGGACGAGGATGAAGAGCGCAACTTCCACTCTTGCTGTCGCGGCCAGCAGTGACAGGGGTAGCAACGGCTGCTGCTGGAAGTCCCCTTCTGTCCCCTGTATGCAGCAGCTGTCATCCTCCTGTTTTCCAGAATAGGGACTGCATAAGCAGCACATTGATCTAGGCAGCCCCCAGCTTTGAGCTGTGCCATGATCTGGAGCTAGGATGAAATACCAGCCAAGGTGTCTGAACATACTGCTCTGACTTGCAAGTGGTATGGAGACGAGCTGGTGGGGTGCCACTCTCTCCTAATAAGCCCTCGAAAACTGCTCTTCTCAGTCTTCTGCTGTGTGATGTTGGTCTTACACTGGCAGAAAACAGCCAAGAAGAAAAGTGGAAGAAGGGCATGCAGCTACTGCAAGCCAAGCTGATTTAGCAGGCAATAGTAAATTTTATCTGAGGGTGAGAAGATGCTGGAAGAACACTCAGTAGGAAAATGAAGTATGGAAATAGATCAGAGTCTGTACTCATGTATGGTGAAATGCCAGGCTGGAAAAGAAATCTGAAATACCACCTCAGTAATTTTAGCAAGCTTTGATCCCAGAAAAAGCAACATAAGTAGAAACGTAGCTTTTTGTCTTTTCTAAGCAGCTAAGACTTCATGCATAGTCGTTGAACCTCTGACATGATGCTAAAAATTCCTGAAATCTCCACCAGGACTGATACGAAGTCACTGCAGTGTCTACTGTAAAGGGCCTCTCAGCACAAACTTTGTACCTTCTATGCAGAGTTCATCTACATAGTGAACTCTTCAGCAACCTACCCAGATAAAAGAGCACCCTTGAAATGAGGAAATACTCCTTCAAGGACAGGGACAAAAATGTTCTAGGTATTGTGCAACAGCATCAGAAAACTAAAAAGCAACTCAGTCCTGAATAAGTCCTTGTTCAAAAGAGGAATTTCAGAAGGTGAGGAGGAATGTACATCCTTTCCTTAATTCAGGAAATCTGTCTGGACCTCTGAGGACAGCTGGAACAATCCATTTCCTTTATCCATAAAAACTGGCTAAAGACTTCTAGAAGAAAAAGGTTAAGCGATTTTGTCCAGATCTTTTATTATATGTTCTCTGGGAGATGGCTGATGACGCTTCTTCCAGGAAAGCACTTCTAAGCTCACAGTGGGAGACAATTCAGTAGTTGTTCAGTCAGATGGCTCAGTTCTGGGAATGTTGCTGTTACCCACATCAGGGAAATCATTTACTTTTGTACAGAGGTGGGATTTTTAATTAGTCAAGGATATCAGAAAGGCTTACAAACCAAAGACCTTCCTAGAATTTGTAAACCATGCAGACTGCTGAAAGGTGTCCTGAAGCTCCTAGACGTAGCACCCGGGGTTGAGCACATGCAGGTGCTGAACAACAACTTGAAAGAGGCTTAAAACATTCCATCACCATTAACCAGGCAGGGCCCAGCAAGCGTGCCTGCATTACATCAAAATATGTGTGTATCGCTCATGGCATAAATATGCAAGTGCATGTGTAGCAGAACACTGTGTGCATAGGCATGCACACACTTATAAATAGGGAAGCAAGCTCTTTATGCTGCAAGAGCTGTGAACCTTCAATTAACTGTGCTTTTAACGTGTCTCTTTTCATTTGCCTGAAGTAGCAAAAGCAAAGGGGAGTGACTTCAAGTCATTGAGCCAACTGCAGAGATACCAGACAGCTAAACTGAGGCACTAAGAGAACCAGAAGTGTTAACCAGTGTTTTATGGCTTGTGTGGCTGTTTGGTACTGGCCACGGAGAAAAACGTGCACTTGGACAAAGATATTCACCAAGCAGAAAACTAATTTCCATAGAGATTACTAGATTTTGTGTGTTTAATGGCATACAATGCAAGTGCATTTGTGCATGGATAAGTAGACATTATTTTTCTGGTTTGGCATGGCTAGAAAAACGTGTGATGACCTAGTGTAAAAGGGAAAAAAAATCCCAAACTGCCTTTGTTCCCTTTCCTGCTGTGAGAGTTTTACCGTTGATTGCAAGCCACCACAAGTACTTTTGCCCTGCTGCTCCTGCAGATACCTCTTGAATGAAATCTGGTAGGTATTCACAAAACATCTCCATTGAGGCTGCTCATTGAATGGAAAGAGGAAGAAGAGTGTTTTCAAATATTGATACAGCTATGACGTTTTTGAGAACACCACCTACAGACTCAAGTTCTGTAAGACATTTTTTTTCTTACAAGCTTTTGTGGGTTGGCTTTTTTTTTCCCCCCCAAATGGAATAACAGTATGTAAAAGAGAACTGCGACAAAATGACTGTGTTTTACCTCAAACTGATCACACTAGCTGCAAAGTGGACGTGCAGATTGCTTAAATAGCTCACTTGCAAAACTACTCAACTGAGAACTTGTCTAACCATTCACAGAAATGAAGCCTAGAAATCTCTTTGGCTTGTCTCCAGTGTCTGAGAGAGCTCAAAGCATAGTCATTCTCCATCATGTCCAGTGAAACACTGCAGTAGAGAGAGCGTGGTTTAGCTGGCGTGCACCTCTGTATGTAATTACTATTACTAAAGTATGTCCCTAGCTATGTTTTGTGCTGCAGAACGTGTACTGGTAGGAGACACCTCTGAAATACGGCAAATCGCAGGTGTCAGTATCAACAACAGGAAAGAACGGAGGCAGCAGGTTGCAGAACTAACATCTATCCCCTTTGCCTGCTCCCTAATTACAGACTTGTGTTTTTTAAAATTAAATGAAGACATCAGTGTTTGTGGCTGTGACGTTAGCATTCAGGAGCGAACCAGTGGTAGAAATCTCATGTCTGCAGACAGCCTGAAGCTTTGGCATTCAGAAGCAAGTTGTTTCCCAGCCATGTCTCCAGGATGACGATGCTGAAAGCTCACAATGATACGGCAGCGTTATTAACTGTGCAAATGCCAGCTAAAGCTTCTAGGAAAGGCAAAGAAATGTCAGGATTATTAATAGAGGTGCACTGGCTTCCAAGACTTGGTGAAGCTTAGGAGGGTGCCATCACATTCCTTGTTTTTCCTGGTTCTGGCTGCCTCCTGCCTGGTGCTGTGGGCATGCCTAGATGTAGTTCCCCCAGGAATCTGCGCTTAGCTCACATCCGCTCCAGCTACAGTGCTCCCGGGGACTTCCTTTGGCTTGCACCATTGAAGACGAGCCATGAGGGTAACACCTCCCTTTGGAAGGGTACCTGTGCTGCTTGCTTCTTCCCTAGTACAGAAGTCACCGATTCGCTGGCAGTGGTGTGTCCTGCCAGCTGAAATAGCTGTCCTCTGAGGTCAAGACTCTTCTCTGGGAGGAAGTCTATGTTGCATAAGGCCTTGCCAACACAGGGAAGTTTGTGCCGTCAAAATACTCGTGCAAACACAGCGCTATAATGGCAGGCTGCTGGGACTCTCCCTGTCCTTCAGGAATTCAAGGTATTTCTTAATGTTTCAGAGCACTCTGGAGTCAAATTCTCTAGATTTTGCCAACGAGAGTACGGACAGCGTGCAAGACTGTAATGACGCAGCCAGACTGGTGAAGGGCAGACGTAGGAAAGAGATGCAGTGGCTCAGCAGCAGGGAATCCTTCTGCCGTCCATCGATGGGATTAAGGCTTCACAGATCAGGGAGGGACCCTTGTGCCAGCAGTCTGGCACAGCTCCCCCGGAAAGTGAAGAAATCTCTCAAGTCAAGATGGGGTGGAAACAGCTGAATTGCTTTTTTTTTCTGATTATACTCTTGCACCTTCTGTATGAAGAAGCAGATGCACAGCTGTATGGGGACAGCGATTACTAGCATCACCATGGACATGGGAAATGGGGGAAATGTTTCTAAGGAGGGCTGCTTCCCATAGCGGCTCTCGTGGTCCTCAGCCCCAAAGATGTTCTCGTAAAGCATGCAGGGGTGAAGCTGTGTGATTACCTTGCTCCTGGGGGAGATTTTGCAGCCACAAGGCTCTGAATTATTGCTGTGCTCACTTCTTATTCAGCCACAATATGTTAAAATAGGATTAAATTATTCCTACAGAGAGAGGAATACACTGCTGTGCAAAGTGGAATTTTGCCAGGTGTGTTAAGCCATTTAGTAATATAAAAACTAGGTTGTGACAGAGTACAGGGAACTTCTGATGAAGCTAACTGTAGTTGTGTTTTCAAACACAAAAACCTTTAAAAAAATGTATTTGCAACATGCCTTGGCAAATTCCTGGTTTTGATCATAGAATCATAGAATCATAGAATGTTTTGGGTTGGAAGGGACCCCTAGAGGTCATCTAGTCCAACCCCCCCGCAGGAGCAGGGACACCGCTAACTAGATCAGGCTGCTCAGAGCCCCATCCAACATGGCCTTGAATATTTCCAGGGATGGGGCCTCCACTACCTCTCTGGGCAACCTGTTCCAGTGTTTCACCACCCTCATTGTAAAGAACTTCTTCCTTATATCTAGTCTAAACCTACCCTGGTTTAGTTTAAAACCATTACCCCTTGTCTTGTCACAGCTGGCCCTACTAAAAAGATTTTCCCCATCTTTCCTATAGGCCCCCTTTAGGTACTGAAAGGCCGCAATCAGGTCTCCCCGCAGCCTTCTCTTCTCCAGGCTGAACAAGCCCAACTCCCTCAGCCTGGCCTTGTAGGAGAGGTGCTCCAGCCCTCGGATCATTTTTGTGGCCCTCCTCTGGACCCGCTCCAACACTTCCATGTCCTTCTTGTGCTGAGGGCTCCAGAGCTGGATGCAGTACTCCAGGTGAGGCCTCACCAGAGCAGAGTAGAGGCGCAGAATCACCTCCCTCGACCTGCTGGCCACGCTTCTTTTGATGCAGCCCAGAGTACGGTTGGCCTTGTGGGCCACCAGCGCACATTGATGGTCTCATGCTTTTCAGCCAACTTTCATTCTTGTTATGCTCTTGGAAACTTACACATCAGAGTGGTTTTGGAATAGCGTGTTTTATAGCATCACAGCCCATCAAACCAGGCTTATAACGAAGAACATGCTTCTGCTCAACTTATTCCTGTGAGCAGTTTCACTGCTGTCAGGGAGACTGGAAATGTGCTTTTTGTGTGACTCTCAGCCAAATGCTAAGTACACATGAGACACTGCATGTTTTCTAGCTGTTGGTGCCATTAGTTAGTCTTTCACAGGATAATCTAGGTTGGATGGGAGCTCAAGATGTCTATTGTCCAACCACCAGCTGAAAGCCTGGCCAGCTATGAAGTCAGGCTACGTTGCCTCAGGGCTTTATCCAGTTGGGTCTTGAAAAGCTTGACAGGAAGGGTTTCTTACAGAATCATCTAGCCTCTCTGCTGAATATTTGAGGAGAAAGATTTCTCATTTATGCTTTTCAGTGTAGAACTACGTGTCTCTTTTACCAGAGTCAGGCCAAGATATGGGGCATTTCTGCTTTTTGTCCTGGCCACCTCACTACTCCAGCCTCTGGAGAGTAAGCTCCACAAACACATCTGTAAGTTGCATGCTTTGTTCAAGATGTATTTGTCCATTTGGGTTTGTGCTTTTCTTCCCCTAATATTAATTTAATAGATCAGCAAACTGCAGGTTTCCTTCCTCAGCATTTTCTGATTGTCTGTAGTTGGCTTATTTCTCCTTTATGCTTCCCCGTCTGTGATAATTCTTCAGCCACCAGAAGCACTCCAAGTTCCCATTGCCCTCACCTCTCTGACCCCATGCTTCTTCCAGCCTCATCTCGCCTCTCTGAACAGCTTCTTCATGTGGAGAGACATGTGTGTATATAATTATGCAGAAGAGCAAAGTTAAAGGGAAAATATGATGACAAAGTCAAACAATTAAAAATTCAGTGAGGACTGCCAGCAGTCTCATTTTGCATTCCCACACGCACATGGCTGATCAAGCTGCTGATAATTACATGATCGAGTTATTTTATTCACAAACCCCTTCCTTGTTGCTTGGACAGGATGTGATTCTGGGTGTGAGTCAGGGCTGTGTATTGAAGGAAGCTGTTTGCTGTGGCAGGAGCTGAAGCATTTGTAGCAAAAAGGGCCTGACCATTGGAGGAAAAGCCTGTGGTTAAGGGGACTGATTGCTGCCCTGGCCAGTTGGATGCCACCTAACTCTGCCACAGGATTTTGGTGGCGCAAATCAAGTGGCTTCCACCTAAACACTCACAGGTGGTTACCCTGAGCATTTCGCATGTCCCGGGTGCTTAACGCTCGATACCTGATGTCGGAAACTCTGTATCTTCACAGATGTAACTGAAGTCAATAGGAAAGATTTGCTTTAAACACCTAAAGAAATACGGAAAAGCTGACTCTTTCTGCATTCTTAAAAAATCAGCTCTTTCATGTTTCAAATAGGACATAAAAAACTTGAAAAGAGGCACAGCTTGCTTAAGACTAGGAATGTTTCTCAAGCTCTAAAATGAAAAGGTGGCCACAATCAGATATGATGGGTGTGCTGAGAGGGCTTAATTCCTTTGTGCGTGTGAAGCATTCGCGGTGGGAGCTCCACGAACATGCTCAGGAAGAAACCTCTCTGACAGGCGGTGCCCGTCACTGTAGAGGTGTCCATTACAGGCCGTGCTCTGAACGAAGGGAATAAAAGGAAATGGTGATTAATGAGAGCTTTGTTCCAAGCAAGGAGCGATAAGCAGGGAGGCTGGGAATTACCTGTGCTAGTTCCAGGGGGATGGGGTGTGCGTGTGGGGCAAGGGGCTGATGGTGGTGGTGCTGGTGGTGGTGCTGGTGCCCCAGCCTCTTCCAGCCCAGGCCAGCACCAAGCCTCCAGAGAAAGGAAACGCTTGTTGTTCATGAGGCTGGTCCTTGATGTCCTGTACGTCTGCAGGCCTACCGCCCCATGGACTACTCTGGAATGAGCCACACGAAGGACCTGGCTTTACCATGAGGAGAAGGGATGGCTGCTGTTCCCTGTGGGAGCTGGTAATGGTGTGGCATCCCCAGACACTCCTCTCCTGGGGATGGGCCTCCTTTCTGCTCTCCTGCCTTCTTGCTCTCAAGGGCTGGACTAGAAATTAATTGTTTTCATAGCCCCAGACCTGCAAAGGCAGGCCTGCAAAGGCAGTTGTCAGCTGTGCCAGTGTCAAGCATGCAAGCAGGAGGGCTGAAGAAAAGTTCCCTGTGAAACCTTTTGAATTTTATAAGTAAAGTGTCTGCCTTCGCAAATATAATGTGTTTTGATAGGCTTAGGGCTTTTCTGGTTTTGTGGGTGACAGGCTGAGGCGAGAATGATGAGTTGCGAGCGTGTATATCAGTGGTTCTTAAGTTGCCATCCTTTTGGTATCATTCGCTCCATTACAGATACTTAAAGCCTTATTACACAAATCTACCGCTCAGTATTTACTGAAACTTCAGATAATTTTGGAGCGGAGTGTAAGGAGAAACAACCTGGTACACCTGGACAAGCTCCAATACTGGAGCTTGCATTGGCTGCCACGCACCTCCAACCTCCCAACATGACACTTGAGTCCATTGCTTCACCTCCAGCCATGAAACACGAGGTGTGACCTTCAGAGGTCACAGCACCTGAGGGGGACTTTGGCGCTCAGCCCTGTCATGGGTGCATGGGGCGATCTGACATGGCAAAGCCACTTGTGTCCCAGCTGCTGGGAAACCCTCTCCCTCAGATACTGCCCCGTGTCCTTGTTTGCATGTGACCGAATGGTGTATTTTGACAGGAGGGGTGCCGTTCACCTTCATTTTCCACCAAGGATGGAGAAATAGGAAACTAATGTATAAGCTGCCGTGTGTCTGGGAAAGGGCAGTGCTTTACTGACTCTTGCTCCTGTGGTCGTTGTGGCAATGTGCATGTTGAAGTGTGATTTAAGCAATGCTGGTGTGAGATGAGTCAGAGAGGATTGCACACATGTTGCACGACTTCCTTATAAAAAGTGTTAGCCAGCTAGAGTACGCCATCGAGCCTGTCATTTCAGGACAGAAATTTCAAGCATGCAAGTAACAGGTGTCCCTGCAAATTGCTGGACCCTTCGGGGAAAGCTGTTCTTTAAATATACAAGTGATCGCATTTGTTTTGGTGACAGGTCACTAAGCAACCTGCACTGCACCAAGAAAATACCGTCTCAGCAGTGCTTCTCGGTACAGTCAGCATCTTTGGCTTTGAATCACCGTAGTGTGAATTAACACTGATAGGAGCTGCGGGGCTTTACCCACAGCAAAATACTGGGGACCGATACCCAGCTATGCCAGTGGTTTCGAGTATCAATTAAAAAGCAGGTACACGGGTTTAGAGTAAAGTTGTTGTTTTAAAATCATATACAGTATTGTCAGTTTTGCTAGTTAGCATGAAAATGGATTAATAGCTACAAAGGCCCATATTCACATGTGGTGATTTGAGCATAAAAATGACTTACCTGAATGCTGCTAGAAAGTGAATTTTTGTTGCAAAAACTGGACGCAATCAAACTGGCTGAAAAATTGTTGGAAAGGGAAAAGGGGACGGTATCTTTTAGAGGCTGGGTGTACGTGAAATACAATGGTGCACGCCTCTGTGACTGAAACCCAAACAAAGTAGGCAGCCTCACCCAGTGGCTCCTCAATGAGCTCAACCTCAGCGTCTGTCATACCTAACCACTGCCGGCAGTCACAAGAAGTTTAGTTCAGTGCCGCAAACATGTGGGTCATTTGTCATGAAGGATATGCATCCTTTTTTTTCAGCTCCTTGTAGGGTATTATGGGATGTCTTCCCTAAAATAAGTATCTCCACGAACCTCTGCCCGAGAGGTTAGAGGCCTGTCTGTAGATTGGGGCAGGACATAGAGGATGTAGTAACTGCTTTGCCTGTATGCTACAAATACCTTTGTGATCAGTAAAACTTGTACCTAGCTAATCAGCAGCGCTGCTCGGTGCCAGACCACGGGAGGAGACACAGGAAGCACTCTCCTGCCCCTTGGTGTCCACAGAGGAGCCACCTCCTCAGGAAAACAGCGGCTGCAGGGTGCTCTGGCATGCCCTAACCCAGAGCAGGGCATGCCCTCACTTTTGTTGATACAAGACTTGTTAATGCTTCTGGCAAGCAAACCAGCTGAGAAGTGTGAGGTCTGCAGAGTACAAATTTCTAGCTCTCCCCTGCTGATAGGAGTGAGCTACCTCAGGGTATGATCCGGCCCCAGGCTGTGCGAATAACAGGAGGGAGTAAACCATAACATTGAGAATTATCCTAGGAAACCAGGTGAAAAAGCGCTATGGAGCCACTAAATAGCACTTGCGTAGTAAAACGAATTGGCACGAGTGGGAAGGCTGGGTGCTGGGACTGACGGTATGCCCAGTCACGGCCCCGTGGTTTTCTTTTGTAACAGGAGGAGCGGCCAGTGTGTAATCCTTCACGCCGAATTTTCTGCTTCGCTTCCTCTATGTTACAACCTCGGTGCTGCCATAGCATGTTTTAGCGTGTCTGTGTTTGTTAAAATGTAGGTTACTTGAGCGTGAAGACATTCGAATGGGAAAGATTCCCTCGATGCTTCCCGCTCCCCCTGAATGAGGGCAGGACGTGTGCTCCCAGTGAAGCGTGTGACTGGTGTGAAACAAGTGTGATACTCGTCTTGGCCGAAACCTTGTGAGAGAACAATGCCTGTCTCATTTCCAAGGAACACTGGTTTCAGAGGAGATTATAAATCAGATATTAATTGGAACTGACACAGCAGCTTTGTAAGAAAACTCCAGAAGGATGGATTCATTACACAGACAACTGTTCATCTGCAGTCACTGCATTTCCATGTCAGTTTAAGACCAGTTCCTAAAATGTATTTCCTACAGCTCACCCCATCTCCCAGCAGCACAGGCACTGCTTGCTGAGAGAGACTAACGCTTGTGGGACAGTATAAGAGATCAAAGAGTAATTTAACCTTTTTGTGACAGTGCAGCTGCTTGGTTACGTCACCTGCCCCTCCCACCTACCACGATGACCAGCGCTCTGGTTTATGGGTCTATACGTCTATACCAAATACCTTCATACTGCCAGCAGCCCACTCAGCTCTAATCTCTGCAGGTCGTGTTGCACTTCATTTGTCTGGTCAGAACTGAACTGATGCTCACAAAATCCTCTGGAGGAAAGTAGCACAACCAACTGCAACAAACACAGAACACGTAGATGTTTCTTTTCCCTCCCTCACCCCCCTTTTCAAATTTCGTGAGTTTTACCAGCCTTTGGGAACAATCTGGGACAGGCACACGCTGCTGGAGGCATGACAAGCCCCAGAGCACACACGTGTGTCTGTGCATAGTTAATGTGGTCCAGGGAGACCCTCAGCAGCCCTCCTCTGTAATGGGGTGTTTGAGGGGGTGGAATCTGTAAAGGGAATCGATCTTCCAGGCCATCTGCCTCCATAGACTGGTGGCTGAGCAGCAGCAGCAACTGAATTGACTCGGTGGATGGTCGGGACGCCTCCTGCCTGCCACCCACTCAGCACAGCAGACAGATCTGGTGGACCAGACTGCTCAGCTGGGGCTTTTTTTTGGGGGGGGGTGAGGGGGAGTTGTTTGTTCTGTGGAGATGAGGGTGGAAGCAAGTGCTGGTGTGCTCCTCTGGTGGCTGACCTGCAGTGGGAGATGCCGAGTGGCAGCAGGACCACCCCCCAAAAGCACCCACTGGTGCTTGCTGAAGTGGCTGATGAGGAGTCAGGGCTCCTCCACCACCAGGTGATGGAGAGGAACAAAATGCAAACAGACATGACACCTTTGTAGAGGTGGCAGCTCAGCTGGGAGGGTACGGCCGAGCAACATGCACACGGGTACTGCAGCATCCGGCTCCTGCCTCTCAAAGTGAAGGCGGGAGCTGATGCTCCCAGGTGGCCCCCCTGCCATCTCTCACAGGGCTGTGATCTGGGAACTGCTGCTTTAGTGCAACACAGAGAGCTGAGGCCATGGGAGGGAACCACCCACCTTCTGAAAATATCATTTACATTTACAATTACCTCCACTGAAATACCCGAGAGGCAGAGTGAGTTATCTTGCTAGCACCAGCACCCACCAACTTTTAATAAGTTACTCAAGTCCACTAATTTCAAATGCATCTACTTACTTTGCATGTCTCAGTTCATGCATCCCCTGTTGGAAAATCGAAGCGCTCAGGAGGCGGCAGTGGGAATGCAGGTTGTGCCAATAGAGCCTTGGGCATTGCAAGCTGGGCAGAGGAAAAAAGGAGATCCCTGAAAATGATGAACTGAGTTGATGCCTTGCAAAAACTTGAAGATATTAGTGGTTAAAAAAATTCTGGGGTTTACTTTGCTCACTCTTGATATTATTCTTTATTTGATTAATAGCGCTGAGGGCTTAATAATCCTTGGGACCATGAATCGCCATAAACAAAAGTAATATAGCAGACTTTTAAAATAAATATTGTTCAATGTTCATTGCAGAAGGAATCAAAATAGTGCTCAACTTGTCTCTTTTAGATTTGACATGATCTTTTCTTGACGATTCCTTGCAAATCTGTTTGCATTTCTCTAGAAGTGTTTGTTAGATGGCCTTGCAGAGAAAAGGAGAACCAGATAAGAAAACATGTAATTTCTTCAGCTCATAAAAGCTTTCCTTAAAGGAAAAACCCTGCCATTAATGCACATATGATGTTCTGCGAAGTGTAGCAAAGGAGCACAGATTGGTGTGCGAAATGTTACAAAGGCTTGGGAGCACATCTGTGTCTGCGTGGCTTTAAGAGGGTACCTCGAGGTGCCATCACCTATTTGCAGCAAGTGCTGGACTGTACGGGATAAGCTACGCGTAAGCAAAATACAACAAAACACTCAGCTGCTGCAGACCCCGACTGTCTTTCCTAGGTCTGTCCCTCTTCCACTTTCTGCCAAGCGAGCGCTGGCACGAGAAACTTGGCGGCTTTCCCCCGTTCCTCACCTCCCCACTGCGAGATCCATGAGGGGCAGCAGCCAGAGCTCATGCCAGCTGGGGGACCCGGTGGGACGTGTGTGGGGCCTTTGCCACAGCCGGAGGGCTTAGCTTTGAAACACCCAGCTGCAACCTCCGGGATAGCCGAGAAGCCAGTCAATTCATTATTCTGCCCTGCCAGGGATGCCAGCTGCTGCTGGTGTGTCAGGCGTCTTGAGCCACAGAAACACAGAATGGCAGGGGTTGGAAGGGACCTCGGGAGATCATCCAGTCCAACCCCCTGCTAAAGCAGGTTCACCTAGAGAAGGTTGCACAGGACATCGTCCAGGTGGACTTTGAATATCTCCAGAGAAGGAGACTCCACAACCCCCCTGGGCAGCCTATTCCAGTGAGTGCTCTGTCACCCTCAAAGTAAAGTTCTTCCTCTTATTCAACTGAAACCTCTTATGTCTCAGTTTGTGCCCATTGCCCCTTGTCCTGTTGCTGGGCACCACTGCAAAGAGTCTGGCTCCGTCCTCGTGACTTCCCCCCCTTAGATTTTTGTATGTGTTGATGAGATCCCCTCTCAGTCTTCTCTTCTTCAGGCTGAACAAGCCCAACTCTCTCAGCCTTTCCTCATAGGGGAGATGCTCCAGTCCCCTCATCATCTTTGTAGTCCTCCTCTGGACTCTCTCTAGGAGTTCTGCAAGTAGTTCTTGAGCTGGGTAGCCCAGAACTGGATGCAGTACTCCAGGTGCGGTCTCATCAGGGCAGCAGAGGGGGAGGATCACCTCCCTCGAGGAGGACTCCCTCAGCTCTGTACACCCTCAATCACAGCAGCAACCTCTCTTTGCAACGTGCCTGTTCTGGGGGAGGCTGGGCTCAGGATGGCAGCCCCAGGGGGCCACACTGCAAAGCGTTTGCCCTTGACAAGTGCCCCTGCAAGGCAGGGCAGGAGCAGCTGTGCTCTGCTGTGGGATGGTCAGGGTGTCAGGGCCCATGACCACCCCCCAAAGCAGGCTGAGCTCCCTTTGTGCAGCACCAGATGCAATTGCCCATGGACAGAGGAGATACTAGTATTCTGACTAGCGGGTACCGGTTGTTTTAAGTGCTGTGTCTTGCCAGGAAGGAAATCTGGTTACTGCTCTTGTGTGAGGTGCGTGCCAGGGTGTTACAAAAATGGAAGCTGAAAGTAAAACAGAAAGAAACTGATGCATATTTGGGGTCAATCCTTCTGTTTTCTCTGTAACTCTGCAACGTAGAGGATTTTCCACTTGCAGATTCCTTTCTGAGGAGTCTGATTCATTTTCCTAAAGAAGTATTCTAGGGGATTACTTGATTCATTTCTTGCTTATTCAAATAAAGCATTGAATTGTAAAACCTTTCCTGAAGCATTTTTTAAACTTCAGGCAAGGTGAGATCTCATAGAAACTAAAGGGTTTGATTTTCAGGTTGAGATTTTCCACTCTGTCTTCTGGTGGAAATGAGTGGTGTGGACCTGTTTCAACCCAGAGGAAGGTGGCCTTGGTAGCAGCAATCTTGGCTTTAGACCCCAGGCACAGAAACCAGCTGATCTATGAAAAGAGTTGAAATACCTCCAAGGCATGTTGTTACACTTCTACTAGCAAAGCTTCTGAACATAGCCATTGCAGTGTGAAACAACAAGAACAGCCCAGCACACACTACAAGCAAGTATGGCGCTTCTTTGCCACCTTTTAGAGATTAATTTAACACCTTGGATAAAAGAAAACAAACAAACAAGCCAAGAATCCCCAAAAGGACCATTGGTTGGAATTTTTTTTGTTGTTGTTGTTGTCGTCATTTAACACCAACTGGCTGTAAACCAAAAGTATTACTTCAGACCGAATTAAGCAACTTATGTGTTTAGGGCCTTCAGAATGAACAAACTCAGTTGAATCTGAGGGCTACATTACCGAAAGACGTTTGTATAAAAACACCGGTTCAGTATGAAAAAACTATTATCTATTTCAGAAGAGTCGAGAGTCGGAAACTCTCCAGGAAAACATATTCTTCTGCTGTATAATGTATGAAGAGCAGAATTTCCTTGCTGACACTCAGATCAAGGCAACTGGAGCCCCCGCATGGGCTGGGGAAGGGGATGCTAAGGCTGTTACTGAACCTGCACCAAGCTGCACTAGGAACAGACCAGTAAGACCCCACTGTAAGCAGCACCCGGTTCTGGCTGTCAGTGCTACTTGTGCTACTTTGCCTGCAGTTTGCACTGTTAATTGCAACTTTGCCACAGGACTGAGGTGGTTAAAAGTACCAGTAGGTCCAGAAAGGGATTAAGCATGTTAAATTGACACTTGAAGGAAATGCTGCATGCACCTGAGCCCCTGAACTGCTGATTTCCAAAGCGCATGCCAGGGATAGGACTGCTTCATACTTGCACTGTGCTTTATGCTCTTGCCTTAAGCATTTATTGCTGGTTGATGTTTGAAATATGGGACTAGGCTGGAACTCATGCTAGAGGCCTGTTCCTCCCTTTTGCCTCGGCTTGCACTAGCTGAGCGCATGCTGTGACCTCTGCAGCTGTGCCTTTTGCATTGAGGATCCCAAACCCACCACCTGTGGGTCCTTCTGCCAGACAGCAGGGATCTGGCAGGGGTCTGGCCAGGAGTCTGACCCATGGCACTCTACACCATTCTTGCTTAAATGCCTAAAAATGGGCTTTTCCCCCCTCCACGTTCCTTTTTGTAAAACCAGGACCCGGAAAATCGCTCTGCTCATTCTGCCTGGGCCTGCACAATTTCTTCCTGCTGCAACTCTTGGAAAATAGTTTGTAGCTGTCTGGGTTGGCACTGAAAGGTGTTGATAACATCTGTGGACAACCGGTCCGGAGAAGAGCAGCTAATGAAGTTCTTGTTTCAGTGGTTGTGCTACTCTCATCCCTAGAATAGCCAGAGTCACGCAGTACATGAGCACGATGTTCATTGCACAGTGCTATTTTCATCCCTTTCCCCTTCTCACCAGCTTTCAACAGCTTGCTGTGTGGATCCTCCCCCCTCTGTTGGTCTGGCAGCTTACAACAGTGGTCTCCGAAGTCAGGGGACACGCGCACCAGGCACTGTGCAAGACAGTCATTGGGGTGCAGAAAGAAAATGGCTTTTGTTCCATTGATAAACAAGGTAAAATTATATTTTAAATTATAGAATCATAAAATCATTAAGGTTAGAAAAGACCTCCAAGACCATCAAGCCCCACCGTCAGGAAAAACAGTGTTTATTTCACCTTTATGTTATCTTTTTTTAATTTCTATTTTTATGTATGTTTTACAATGTACCTAATATAGTAGTACAGTAGTACATGTATATTATTCATAAATAAATCAATATACATGTAACAGGTGTGTATGCTCAAAAATTTTTTACTGATAAGGGTGAAGAATCAAAAAAATTTGGAGGCCCCTGGCTTAAGAGACATCCTAGAAAGCTGACATCTGCAAACACTTCTGCTTCTTGAAGATCTGGTCTGAATCGGTCCTCCTCACTGAGGCTGTCGTCTCCCCAGTTGTCATCTACTCGGGTACTTCGAGACAGCCTGCTACGTGATTTTCAGTCCTGGCTGAGGTCCATACAAAGGGTGGTGTAACCACCAGTTTTGCTGGGGTGAATTGGTTGTATGTCGCAGACAGAGCTGAAAGTTAAACCAATTAATCTGTGAAATTTCTGAGGGGGAGCCTGCAAAAGCCTGAATATAAATATATGTAATCGTTCCACACAGAAAGAGCAAACAAGTTTCAAGTATCAATCTTCTGCCTGGAGATTTGGCTGGGAAATCAAAATCTGTGTTAGAAAATGATACTGACAACTCAGTAGTAAAATTAATACAGTGCCAGAGCGGACCTGGTGTGCTGTCCGTCCTCTGCCAGAGGCTGGGGATGGATGCATCCTCTCTTAGTGCCTCATTTTCACGTTTGCGCAAGGAAGATCACCTTTCTTTTACTTGCTGTTTGTGTCAACTTCAAGGCCCTTGCGACAGCAGCCACAGCTTGCTGCAAGGTCAATGAGACTGACCTCACCATCCTGACGTTGACAGTGATCTTGGGTGGATGGTTTAGGTCCTACAGCGGTCCTCCCCTGGCGAGTGCAGCTCAACGTAGCTGCAGATGCATAACGAGGTTGGGTTTCTACAAAAGGAGGGCAGTAACTAAATTCAGAACGACCTACTTAGACCATGCATATTGAGTTAGTAGGTACTAATGAAATTCATTGTAAAGAGCTATGAGGCAGTAAGGAAAGGAAACTGCAGTGACCAGTGGAGGGTCACCTTCAGCCTTCCCCTTCTAGAGCAAGCCTGTTAATGAGGAAAGGTTTGGAAATTGACATAACTGAAGCAGTAAATAAATCTTCTGCATGAAATTTCAAATCAATAATCAGGAGGATTATGTCTGCCTTTAAAAAGCTGGCAGGGGAAAACTATCCTCACCTGGTTCAGTGAAAGGGCTCTCCCCCTGCTCCATTGCAAGGTGTCCATCTCTGCCAAGTAACGTACCACTGGGAATTGAGAAGGAGCACTCCATGAGGAAATGGAGGAGTTTTTAATGTGTTATCCCTTAGTAAGATACACGTGGGTCTGTATGTGGATTTTTCTGAGTATCATTTGGCCGTACTGAAAGGGCATGTGATTCACAGTGACAATCACATCACACTGGGACACAGGTAGGTCTTCCTTGGAAGGAAATCCAAAGTTTGGGTTCTGTCCTCAGGAGAGTTTCTTCTCCAGCCCTTTGAGACCAGAAATTTGGGTGTCTTGTGGGTGTTTAGCACCTGAACTGTGGCTGGCAAGGGCTGCTGTGAAAAGGTGAGCTGGGCCTCTCATAGCAAACTGTGTCTTAAGCCCCTGAGAGCTTTGCAGACAAGGACCTTGAGTCATATTATAAAGTGAATATGTAGGTGGTGGGACCCTGCAGAACAGAGGTGATTTATAGCGATGGGAGGGTCCCCCCATGTGAAACCTGGAATATGCAGGGTCCTGGAGCTGCTAGAAGGTTGGCTGCTGTAAAAATGTCCTTACTATAACATGGAAGTATGAGACATGGGCAGTAACACAGTGACATGGATGATCATGAAGGTTTTTTAAGCAGCAGGTCTGATCAACTCACTGTTGATCCAGGTTAATTAACCTGAAGAGGAGAACCCCCTACTATTAATATCTTTGTTTCCAAGCTTGAAATCAACAGCTTCCAGGGCAGATAGAGCCCACCTCTCAGCAAGTGGGTCTTGGCTCTACACACATCCTCACACCCTCAGACCAGCAGTACACACTGCACAGGGCACTGTCCAGTCTGTGGCCCCCTGGAAGTATTTACGACTTCCCAAAGAAAGCCAAGAGCCTCATCAAAATAAGTTAAACAACCATTAATAGGCAGGGATTGGTTTATAGCCAAAGGTTTGCATTTGCCCTAGCAGGCTACTTCCAGCCTCCTGGTTATTATCTATCGTATCTAGGCTAACTAGTGAGACCTCTCAAATTGAAGCATGGCCGTCTCCTGGCTACGTGCCTTTGATTCTCTTCAAAGACATTTTTTGCGGAGAAAATCACCAACCACTCTTTTCATGTAAGCCAGCACTCAGTAGGGCTGTCTTTGAAGGGAGGTCACTATGGGGACTTTTGGTCATTCCTCCTGAATCTCAGCCATCATCATCGCTAAAAGGGGGATGCATGGTGAGCAGTAGGCAGCCAGCACATGGCGGCTGGTGCTAGCCACATGGGCTGCGTAACCTGTTTGTCGGCAACTTCTGATCTCGACCCTGTTTTGTGTATTTTTCAGCTATGTGTCAATGAGTACAATGGTGAACCTGGTAAATGTTGGATGAGTCATTGTGCCCACGGACCTACCACGAGCCAAAAGCAGCTCCTTGCCCCCGCCGGTAGTGCCAGGCAGTGCGGGGTGTATTTTGTACACCACTGGATGCGGGGGCACAGCTTTGCCCCGTGCTGCAGCCGACACTGCACCTTGCCGCAGTCTTCTGAGTTAGAATTCTACAGCAACTCATACAGAACAACACATTTAGAAAGATATACACAACACCAAGTGCACAGCTATTCAGAATATTTATTTTAATTCTTGCAGCTTGGATGTGATAAATTCTTCCGCCTGTCCCCGTGATGCACACTCTTCTCCATGACTGGATTGCATTTTAATGGGGGGGACACACATAAAAATACTTCCTCCCTGTGATTTATGCTGAGTAACAGGTTAACGGCGATGTCTATCCCAGAGTAAACGTCAGCAGACTTTTTTTTTCATTTGTGTCAATATCTGTTTTATAAGGCCATAGGTCTGAAGAAAATTATTCACACAGCTGGTAAGATAAGTACTGCTGGTCTGGTTTTCTTTCCAACAGGGGATGCGAGAAGAGACTGAAGGGTGAAGAAAACTTCCCAGTACCACAAAATCCTGTGAAGTTATTGACAGGGAAATTTCAAAAGGAGTGCAAAGAATGTCTGG
>NW_009259319.1:2395969-2405590 GCF_000687185.1 Egretta garzetta
TTTCCCTAAATAATTGGAGCGCTTTAATTAGTTTGCAATCTTGGCTGTATGTATCACCGGACTTTTATGGAGCCTTTCATCCTAGGGCCTTAAAGCAAATGATTTAAGTCACAAAGCATTCCCAGGAGATGCACTGTCATTTTACTGGTAGGCAAAGAAACAGAGAACACAGAAATAGTCCCCTGGCAAGACGACACAAGGAACTTTTAGCAGAGGGAGGAAGGAAGCCTGGGGTCTCTTGAGGTCTTGGGCAGCGTGCTCTCAGCTGCAGCTTCTTTATGGAAACCAAGCTTGACTATAAGATACCATACCTGCTTTCTATTACTTCAAAGCACTTTCACAGGAAAAGATGATTTCTAATCTTGGAAATAATGGCTAAAATATGCATGCACCTTTCCAAGGGCAAAAATACTTTCCTAAGCTTCTGCAGATGTGGTGCTTGTGCGAGGCAAGGTCACTGCACAGTTCCTTCTGCTCTGTTCAAAAGTATCTTGCCGTTATAACCAAAGTAAACATACTGTCAGCTCCCAGGATGGGCCTCCTGAGTGCTCAACTTGCCATTGCAAATCAAGTTGCCTCTAAATAAATAAGGAAGGAAAGTCATACTGACCCCTTGGAATACTAAAATCTTGAATTTTCCTTGTTGTTCTGATGGAAATGACCGTAATTGTACTTCAGCGGTTTTCAGAGAGCTGTGGTCTGTGTAAGAGCTCCTCTAACATGGCCCCTAATAGAGCTACCTTCATGAGAAACTGTAAAAGTCATCCTCGCCTTCTTCTGAGCCTCCCTGCAATGCTGCCTGTGCTACATTTCTCAGCTCCACTGAGCTCTCTAACTGCTTCCTTTTAATGACTTGCACTTCCCTGCCTTAGAGTTACTTCATGCAGATAACACTGCTGCACTTCAAGTGGCATGGCTGTACTGTTACTTTGCAAACAGCACATCTATGTTTGATTAAGTTTGGGGTGGAATTTAGTGGAGGTGGTATTTAAAGCAGGCTAGATCTTACCCAAAGTCAAACTTTCTCAAAATGGAAGCCCAATGTCTTTATCAAATCAATCTCCAAAATGTTTTTCTTAATGAAAAGGAAAAAAATATGCCCCCTTCCTACCTAGAACTCAATTATACTTTAGTCAAAAAAAAAAAAAAAGCGCCATTCCTCACTTGCATGTGCAATGAAGCGTGCTAAGTTTGGTAATCCATCTAGCATGCAGAATACTCCTGAGCATAGACTTGCATCTGCTGTGGAGCCTCATGTATCATTTCATGACTAGCATGAGTATACTTGCAGAGAGGTGGTCAAGTATAGTTAATACCCTGACACGGAAGGGCTATTCCAGCAGGTACTGCAGGGACTTGCTGTGCACTTTTGACTAACTTAGCTCTCCCCTGTCCACTGCTCCCTCTCTCAGTAGCCTGCTGAAACTCGTAAAACAATGACTTTAAACTGACCAGAGATAAACAAACAGCTGGAGAAATGCCATACCTTTCTCCTTCAAAGTGCCGTACTTTCACGTATTTGTTGTGATACCTCAGCTACTAGCAAGAGCCCTCCCAAGGGGTATTGCCCCTGGGCTACAGCTGGAGAGGTGGTGTGGTCACCGTGACAGTGCCGTCACCTGCAGAGCACCGGTGATGGTGGCAGCAGTACCCCCTCAGCAGTCTGGGGCCTCTGTGAGGATCAAAACTTTCTCCAGCCATGATTGATGGTGTTGCCATGTCATCCTGTGCTCAAGTAAGCCCTTTAAAAGTCCCCTTGTCCCTTTTAAACTTCAACTTTAAAATCAAGGGATGCAAGTCTGAAAGTATGTCTTCCTTCCCCTGTGCCCTCCCCTCAAGGACTAAGGTGCATTTCTATACCTGTTGTTGCTTTATTGTTGACTTTTCCTTCTGGTTTCTCATCACCTGAAGCCAATTTACGTTGTATGAGTTTCAGTAGTTTTTCCTGGGGGAGGAATCAATGGCCAGAGGACAGCTGATGCGTTCAGGTGGTAAGAAGGCTTTTGTGTGTGTGACTAACGGGATACAGAGTGACGGGTGCATGCAGACTTTTATTCCTGTTCGGGGTCTGAACAAAACCATCATCTCAAATGCATGGAGTAGGAAATCTGAGCTGTAGCACACTTGTATTGAGTGTACGTGGGTGTAACACAGAACACACCTAGACAGCTAGATACACTTGCACACATATGTCCATGTCGCACGTTATCTATATGAAATAAAAAAACCTTTAGCTTTAGGGAAGTCACTGAACGTATGAAAGGTGAACATACTTCTGCATGTAACATCAGCTGTGCTAGGAACTGCAGGTCAGAAAGGTTGTTTACACTGCTGTGAAACTGTCAGGCAGAGAGTTTTACCCCAAGGAAGAGGCTTACTTCCTACGAAGGGGTTTGTAGGCAATGAGACAAAAAAAAAAAAAAAGCAAAACACTGGAAAGGTGCATATTTTGTTCTGTAATTTCACATAATAGCACGGCAAGAGGTTTTTCATGGCAAGTAACAGTAAAGGACTTCAATAAAAAAAACCTCACAGCATGACTGATGAAATGTGGCACTTCTGTTCACAAATTAATGCCTCCCAAATAAGAGAACTATGCATGTGTTAGAGAGGAAAAAGCAGTGGAATAATAGGAGGATGGAGAAAAGGGACTGGCATTGTCAAGCTAATGTCAAATGTGCTTCTTTTCTGTTCTCTTTAATTGGCTGAGCCAGTGTCAAAAACCCAAATAATCAAAACTGAGAACAATTTCAGTAATAGGCTCCATATCTGAATCAGTATAACTTGCACTGCGGCTGTCCTAGGATTACTTAACTTATCTTGGTGAACAGATATTAAAGAGCAGTGGTGAGCAGCATGAACATGAAATGGTTCTGTCGCCTGTGGGGGACGCGGGGGTGGTGGCTATGCCAGCCCACAGCTTCCTACCTGAGTCCTGCTATGATTAACATTAATCAGTGCTTTACCCCTTTCAAAGGATAGCCATGGACTTCAGTGAAATCACTTAGTTGCTAATGAGGGATAAATTAATGATGGGTCAATTCAAGCCCCAGTGGAGTACTTGTGTTTCATGCCACCAGCTGCCACCATGCTGGTGGCCACAGCAGAAAGGCTGGTTGCTGAGCAGAGGGGAACTGACCCAGGCTCGAAGCCTGTCTCCATCAGCACTGCTTGGCACAGAGCTCAGAGGAGCGGGGGTTGACCCCCCTGTATTACCGCTCCTGTCTGCCCCTTCTGTCACGGAGCAGGGGGTCACAGTGCCCTCTGGCAGGCTCCTGGCATTGCTCCTCCAAGCTCCTTTTGAGCAGTCGCCGCTCCCACGGCGCCCAGCCAGGCAGCCCAGCTCCTCCAGGTGTGGATGTGGCAGGGCAGCAGCAGCCCATCCTGCGGGGCTGGCGGCTGCTGGAGCCCATCGGTGACCGGAGAGGCGACAAAGCTGTCTCTGTTCCCCTCCTGGGAGCCTGCCATGCTCTGCGCGGAGCTGTCACCGGCAGCTGGGTGCCAGAGAGTGTCTGCGAAGCCGGAGAAGGGACAATGCATCCTGGGATGGCATGGGGTGCTGGGCTTGCAGAGCTGGCTCTGAGGACCGGCTCTTCTCTAATCTGAGCTGCTGGGGTTTAAAACCTCACTGGAGCAGAAACAAGTGCAGAACCGGCTCTCTATTCACACCCATGTTAACAAGAAAGTATCATCCAGAGGGACCTTGGCAGGCCCGAGGAGTGGGCACATGTAAACCTCATGGAGTTCAACAAGGCCAAGTGCAAGGTCCTGCATCTGGGTCCAGGCAATGCCTGGTATCAATACAGGCTGGGGGGTGAAGGGATTGAGAAGAGCCCTGCCGAGAGGGACTTGAGGGTACTGGTGGAGGAAAAAAACTCAACATGAGCCAGCGATGTGTACTCGCAGCCCAGAAGGCCAACCGTGTCTTGGGCTGCATCAAAAGAGGAGTGGACAGCAGGTCGAGGGAGGTGATTCTGCCCCTCTGCTCTGCTCTGGTGAGACCCCATCTGCAGTGCTGCATCCAGTTCTGGAGCCCTCAGCACAGGAAAGACACAGACCTGTTGTAGTGGGTCCAGAGGAGGGGCACAAAAATGATCCGAGGGCTGGAGCACCTCTCCTACAAGGCCAGGCTGAGAGAGTTGGGGTCGTTCAGCCTGGAGAAGAGAAGGCTCCATGAAAAACTCATTGCAGCCTTTCAGTATATAAAGTGGACTTTTAAGAAAGACATAGAGAGACTTTTTACCAGGGCCTGTAGTGACAGGACAAGAGACAACAGTTTTAAACTGAAAGAGGGTAGGTTTAGATTGGGCAAGAGGAAGAAACTTTTTACAATGAGGGTTGTGAGGCACTGGGACAGGTTGCCCAGGGAAGCTGTGGATATCCCATCCCTGGAAGTGTTCAATGCCAGGCTGGGCAGGGCTTTGTCCAACCTGATCTAATGGAAGGCGTCTCTGCCCATGGCAGGGGTGTTGGACTAGAAGACCTTTAAAGGTCTCTTCCAACTCGAATCATTCTGTGATTCTCAGGATGCAGACTGTCGTAAGCGCCAGAGCCTCCTTGGCTGTACATGGGTTTGAGTTGCATAAATTGTCTTGTTTGTTTCTCCCACCAGTGCCTAGCACAGCAGCTTCCTTCTGTTGATGCATGTAGCACCCTGATGTAGATGCTACAGGGGTCCCTGTCCAAGTCGCACAAGCCACCCCAGCAGCTCACAGAGGGTTTGCTTCAGGTCGATGCTGACTTGTTCATGGCCAGCAGCGGATCTGCCATGGACCTCTCAAGAGCAAAGCACACTGACAGGACAGGCTGGGGTAGTCTGCCCTGACACAGCCTGTGCAAAAGCCCAGCCAGCAGCAAACCTCCACCTGAGCTGGCGATAATCCCATTCCTGTTGTTGTGCTCCTTAATGCAATTTAAGTTGTTAAAACAAATCTACCTTGCAAAAAACAGCAAAAAAAGGCAGCTTCTCTTAAGACACTCAGTTGCTGTGCTAAGACAGCAAGAACAGGTTGTAAGAAATGAAAGTATCTGTGAGAGCATGTTGACCATGAAGAACGCAGCTGAACTCCTGGCCAAATTCAGGACAGTGTGTTCTCCTCCCTGGGAGAGTGGCTGATTGCTGCGGATGATTCCAGCTTTCCCAAGCTGCTAGCTGCCGGTGTAGGGCACATACTGCTACAAAGCTTTTCCACTAACTCTGATAGCAGATGTCATGCTCTGCACGGAAAGGGTGCAGCAAAGGCGGCGACAGCAGCACACAGCGCTCTTGTTTGCGGCAGCAACCCAGCCCTTGCTCACTCATCTCTCCTTGGGTCAGCATTTGTGAACTTGTGTTTGCAGGCAGTAAGACAGTGCTCGGCAGGGAAGCCGGATTCCTAGGGCTCATGCGGGTGGATGCCAGGGGCCTGAGATGCCCCTTTGCTGGGTAGGTAGCACTGGCACGTAGAGGAAGGGCAGCTAATGCTGCACTTGTTTACTGCATCCACACTGCTATTTCCAACTGCATGACTCCGGCTGTGTTCCTGAGGGAGATTAAGGCTGCCTTCTTTCTGCAAATCCTTCTCTGAGATCATCCGCAGCTTTCGTATCTGCACTTCAGCAGGGCTGAATCCCATCTTGCAAATAGGTTTATAATTGGTGCTGCCGTGACGGCTGCCATCTATGGCAAGTGTGCCCACGGACGTGCTGGGAACCCCGCAGTCAAAAACGTGGTTCTTCCCCAACCACATTGCAAAGCAGAAGCATGCACTGGACAGTTGCTTCCTCTCCAGGTGGCCATCAAAGGGACTTCTGCCCATGGTCACCAGAGGATAAGTCCCAGTAGGACTCAGGCCGGTGTGGTAGCTGTCCTCTCTGCCAGCAGCTCTGGCTAAGTCAAGGATGGCCGGAGCTTCCAGCCAAGGCTCCCTGGCATGGTGGGATCAAGCATGCAAAAGGGTTGGTGGCCTCCTCAGTGGTGCTGTCACTGGGGTGGCACGTGACATGGAAGCGGCTGGTGCTGATCCAGACGGAAAGTTAAATACAAATATAAAAAATCCTAGTTGTGTTTCTAAGCACAGAGGATGACCTTCAAAGTGCTTCAGTAAATGGGACTGCAATGCCCAAGGCTGTGTGTCAGCAGCTGTTTAGCACATGATGGCCATGCCAGCCCACAGAGCCACCCGAGTCCGACTGTCGGTGCCTCCTGAGGTGCTTGGAGCAGAGCGTCTGCCCGGGATGCTGGGGGCCTCTCAGGTGGGCACATGTGGAAAGGGATGCTGCAGAAAGTGCTGCAGAACGTCCCTGTTTTACACTCCTGCTGAGTAAAAACATAGATGTGGCATGTGCCTGTGCTGTTTCCGCTGGGCCTTCACAGCGCATCTCGTTCTTGCACTTTCAAAACCTTGCTATGTAATACTCTAAGAAAAGTACTGTTCTCCCCTACTTGTTAACATATGCATTTATAAGTACTTACAAATATCTTAAGGGTGGATGTGATGAGGACGGAGCCAGACTCTTCTCAGTGGTGCCCAGCAACAGGACAAGGGGCAATGGGCACAAACTGAAACATAAGAGATTTCAGTTGAATATGAGGAAGAACTTCTTCACTTTGAGGGTGACAGAGCACTGGCACAGGCTGCCCAGGGGGGTTCTGGAGTCTCCTTCTCTGGACATATTCAACCCCCTCCTGGACAATGTCCTGTGCGACCTGCTCTGGGTGAACCTGCTTTAGCAGGGGGGTTGGACTAGATGATCTCCCGAGGTCCCTTCCAACCCTTGCGATTCTGTGATTCTGTGATTTCTAGAAGTTATAAAGAAGTGGTTATATTCTATGCATTTTTGTCTTATTGTATTCTGCCTTTTTTTCTTTTTCAGTGACAAACCCTCAAACGTTGTATTAGGTATCTCAGCATTAAAAGCAGGTACTGTGCCAGCCTGATCCAGGATGATGGCTCTCGCACCACTCAGTAGTGAAACACACGTCAGTGTTTTCTTGTCTTTCCCCAACTGCGACGTTTTTTTCCCGGTATAGAATAAAAAAAAATCAAGGAGGGCACACTTTTGACTTGAAAAGCCAGATTTGGCAGACAGTTTTAGTACCACGCTCTGGCAGACCCTCCCGTGCCTTTTGCAAAGGAGCAGAACCAACATCACGTTGTGTGAGCTGAGAAGTACATTTGCTAGCCCAGACTGAGTTTGACTTGGACGGCGAGGTCATGCCGATCTGTCTGGCTCCGTGTCTACCCAGCTGGGCTCCTGTGGTTTGAGCAGCTGCCCTAACCCCTTTTCTCCAGGAGGACCTCAGGCACTTAAGCGGAAGCTAGGTCAGCTGAATCTAGGAACAAAATCAAAACTTCTGTCTGAGTAAAAATGTGGAAACACTGCATTTTAAAATGAAATTTCTCTATTTAAGAAGTGTCTGTCCTCACACTTCTGTCAAAGTGGGGCTGAAATGACTTCCCAAATTTGCAGATTGTTTGAATTTCCCAGTCTCTGTTTGCTGAGAATTGACTAAGTAGTTTTGCCAAGCTGTAGTCACCAGATCCGAATGCGATGCCATCCAGAACTGATAAGTGTTGCTTCTGCCTGTAAAACTTTAATTTTTGTGGTGCTTTGCTTTCACATTTCCAGTGGTTCACAGTTTGAGATTTTGCAAAGTAGTTTGTGGAGAGTCCTTTGAAGAGGAAAGGCACAGGGTGCTGTTTCACAGACATGACTTCTGGGATTTTTTAAATTTTTTTTTTTTAACTATCTTCATAGACCACACAAAAATAATTTGCTATTAATCTTTTTGCCTTAGTGTAGAAAATGGTACCATAGGCTTTTCACAGGGGCTATGTTTGCTTGTAGCTCTGAGTCTTGTTTTGTAAATAATAATGCTACTTTTATAAAACTGCAGGACAAGTCTTCTGTCCACCATGTACATTCCAGTCATGCTAGAACAGAAAACAATGCGGATTTCAGTGGACTCGCTGTCCCAGCATCTTAACATAATTTAACCAACAGGATATGATAAGAAGATGCAGCTGGCTTCTTCCAGTGTGTAATATCTTTAAGCTGGCAGCTGATTTGTGTAAACAGTTATTTTCTCAATAATCTCTTATACGAGGAGACTTCCTGTGAATTGCATAATTTGAGGCAGAAAAAAACACAAAATATCACTGTGCAAAAATATCACTGGGAGAGAGCATGAAAAGAAAACAATAGGTGCTTTTCTCCCCTCTGATTGCCAGCAGCAACAAGCGTTGAGAGCGTGCACCACATAGGTCTGGTCTCCCAGGGCAATGGCTGCAAATTCAATTGCTTCGCCACTGCTGCCTCCCAGCTTTGTGTCTCCCCTCACCACCAGTTCAATGCGAAGTGTACACAGAAACTGGGACAGGCGACCGGGAAAAGCAACAGTGACAAGTGGCAGGGATGGAGCTGTTAACTTCACACCTTTCCGAGCAGTAGAGAAAGAGCTTGAAAGTTGAGGCGGGGGGGAAGGGGGGTCAGAGGGGAGGGGGGAAGGGTGAACAAGAAACAGCAGAAGTAGTGGAAAAAGAAAACTGGTTGGGGAGTCAGTAGCAAAGATTGATGATAATAGCAAGTATGGCACCCCAGCAAGACGTACAGTAGCTGGTTACAGGGAAATGAGGTGTGTTGTCTCCTCAGTCTGGTAGATACTTTTTTTTTTTTTCCCAAAGTGCATACATTCAGTTGATAGTAGATGTCAGGGGATAAGAAAGAGATTTCTCTGTCTTATTATGACCCAAATCCTGCCATTTTTATAGAGGCAATGACTCCAAATATATATATTGATAACTTATCTTGTGGCGTCATCGCTACACTTTCTGCAACGCGAGCATTAGATTTCACAGTACCCTTGTCATAGAGATAAAAATTACCTCTAATCTAGAGTAGAGCTACCAGCTGGGAAACAAAAAGCCCGCTGATAAACCCACCAACCAAAAGGATGCAGGGGAGGCCCTCTACCTCTCTGCTGGGATGTCCCTGTCAGAAGGGCTGGAGCCGGGGCTGGGGACCCTGCACATCCCACCCCACCGCAGCACCAGGAGCAGGTACATTCCCAGGCGATACAACGAGCCTCCTGTCCGTTAGAAAGACAGAGCAATCACTTAAAAAGTGTGTTAGTGCAGAATGGCTGCAGGTTTGATATAAGCCCGTAATTCAGATTTACCAGCTCAGTAACACTCCCAGCAGCGTGCGGCTCACGGTGATCTGGTGATGCCAAGCACACCCATACGTGGGACCTACTGCAAATAGCCCGGTGTAACAGCAGCTGATGTGGCTTTCCAGCTTCCCAACCCTGTCCCACACACAGCCGAGGCAGTGATTTTCTCCTCTGGGAGTTGTATGCCTGTTTCCCAGCGAGCCGGTGTCTCCTCTCCGCCTGCTGTCCTCCCTCCTACAAGCGTGTGCTCTACAGAGCACAGTGGTTTTGGCCCAGATACAGCATGGTGGGAGAAGTGACCTGACTGGGTTCATCCTATTTCTACTCTTTTCATCTTTTTTTTTTTTTTTTTTTTTTTTTTTTCTGTTTTCTACTCCTACCCACTTCCTGTACGCTTGCTCCCAGCTTGCTGAACCTTCGTACTGGGTGCACAGTTGCCAAGAGGTTCATATGCTGAGAGGATCCAT
>NW_009259319.1:2405600-2460691 GCF_000687185.1 Egretta garzetta
ACACGACTTCAAAGATGAACTTGTTATGGGGCATTCCAAATGATAAGAAATCCCCACATTGACTGTATGGACTGTCTTCTATTTTTGAGCTGTGCTATCAAAATCATCCTAGCTACAGGTTAGCACAAGCAGAGTCGTGCATTTGTCGGACTGGTAAGTTAGGCTGTGGTTAAGAGGAAGGCATGCTGTGTGTTTTACCAATAGGATATTCTGGTTTTGTCCTGAGAGGAAAGCAGGCTGAAAACTGTTCTCTCCAATAAGACCCACACTAAGACACAAACATTTAAGGACGTGTCCGTATCCCACTTTGGCTTCTTTTACTCGCCCTTATGGGAATTTCTTTATGTACATAGATGGCTCACACTGTGGTCCAGCTTGCATCCACCTCTAAAATTATGAGATTCAACTGAATCAAAGATGAGCTGGAATAGAAAGGAGAAGGCACCATACAGATGTTCATGGCACAAATAGCTATGGCCAGCAATGCCTTCTTGTCAATGTCACAGTGAGGAAGTAAAAAAGTTTTCATCACGCTAGTGCTGTGGGAAGCCCTGAGTGTAGCTCAAGCATGTCAGAAAAGAATAAGAGGGAGCTATTAGCACATTGGTGACTTTTAGGAACTGCCCGGGTATTTTGTCAGTATTAAGCCCCTGTCCAACTCATTTATTTTATACACCCAAGTTTCAAAATTATGATCTTATGATGAGAGTGGTAGATAAGCAATTGGCAGATACCCTGCACAGAACAAGCTACTTCTTCTGCAGTGGTGCTCAGAGGCAGAGCATGTATCATAATTTTTCCAGAGAGTCAGTGTGCTTAATTTATAACCTCTGTAGATGACAGTCTCTTGTGGTTGCCTTTTCCTTCTTGCTCACCCTTTTCTCCCATTCTTTGATATTTCCATAAAGCACAATAATCCCCCAGAACTGCTAAAAAGGAGTCAGCATCCTCTGCCCACGCCTTGCCTGTCGCTGCAGTAACTCTCTTGGATTTAATCAAATGTGTGATGAGGGGTGATGCTGCAATTTTCATAAATGAATACTGTCTTGTGTCAGAAGCGTCCTAAGTGACAAAAAGAGGTCATTTTTATGGAGGCTGTCATCACCTTTCATTTTTATTCCTGAAGAATAGTCTGAATTCCACCTTTCAACCCCACTCCACATCAGGAGAGATGCTTGGGCAGAGTTTGCCCTGACGGTCCGGTCCAGCTGTGCAGCCACATGTAGGCGAGGCAGGGAATGGGGATCCATTGCATTGCAGAGGGTCAAATATTAGCAGCGTGTTTCCCCGATCACATCCTGGATCACCACAGTGTTGGGAATTGTTTTGTGCTGCTCAACATCTCTTTAACTCTAGCTGATAATTGCTGGGGGAGCAAGAGCTGTTCCCATGCTGCACCAACACATGATACTCAGTTAGGCAATCTACTTCCAGCTACTGCCTGCAAACCTCTGCTTTGGGGCAAGTTATTTCTGGGCCTGAAAGGGGCAGATGTGTCACGGTGCCTTAGACCTGCTTCTGACTGGGGCAGCTGGATTGCCAACCACATTTTGGAGACAACTGCAGTGAGTCCTGCTTCAGACACAGAAATCCCTTTTGTGCACCCTCAGGAGCGCAGAGAGCGGCTGGATTCCCTACGAAGGAAAGATCGGTGGGTGAGAGGAAAAATCGGGTTTCAGATCACTGTTCGGTCTCAGCCACCCCCCTGTTTTACAAAATCTTCTGCTTTAGAATGGGATGTCTCACAATCCAAGCTCTGTTTCTTTGTCTACCAATACAAGGTTCAGGCGAGATGGACCCAGCGTCATGGACGACTTTGATTTTCATGGAAGCTCACGTCAGACAGCAAATGCCTGTGTCCAGGTTACCCCACCTTGTTCTAGTTTGGGGCTGGGACGTGTGAGCTACAACTCATGTTTTTCAGCAGTTGTGTACAGGGTCCTGCATTGCATTTGAATTGGCCCTGAAAAAAATCCTAATTCTTATAAATATTTTGAACCTGCTGCTGGGCTACAGAAATCTATTCTTAGCAGCAAATGGTGCTATGGCAACTGTCCCTGCAATATGACACAGTAGCAAGAATTCTGTCTTCTTTTAATCTGTAACTCCCAAAATACCTTCTGCACATCCCAAGCCACCTGGCTTTCCCCACCCTCTTCAGAGCTGGGAAAGCAGCTCCTTCCCAATTTATTTTTTCTAGTTCAGTCTGAGGCAAAGCTATCTTGAGCCAATTTAAGTAGATCTGAAATAACATACTCAGTCCCAGCTGTCATAACCTATATTGCAGGATATTCCCCTTGCTTTCCTACGACATTTTCCCAGTTGCTCATATGATCTCTTTTCCCCTCAGGACTTGCTAAATAATTCTTTGACACAGGCTCTATCATACACTGTATTCCTCTTCATGTATCCTACCAAAGATGAGTTGTCAACTTGAAATCTTCTGCTTACACATTTTTTAATCAATATAACATACTATTTATTCAGAGGTTAACATTTCTATACAAAGCCTCCTCTGACAAGACAACCTTGTGCTTTATGAACTAATTTTACGTCCATTACAAGAGCTACTCTTTTGGGAGCCTTTATGTGTCAGGAGCTTGCTTTGGTTGGGACCTATCTATGCCCGTGCTAAGAGATGGGCTCTGCCTTCAAGAGCTGAAGACCTGGTATTATAAACATGCCCAGAACTAGCGGTTACTCATTCAGTTCTGTTAGTGATAGACCTATAGAAAAGTCTGAAATGTTTCAACTCTCCCGATCCACGCTAATTATCTACTAATTTCTCACATACACTCTGGGCTCATACATGCCATCTTGCTAGTAATTGGGAGCTGCAAGCGCTGTTTGCTTGAGTACTGAGCCACCTACAAGTTTCACAGCATGTGGTGAGTAATTGAAGGATTTGTGTGTTCTGTACATCCCATATGCCATGAATGTCTTCAAGTGGCAATACAGTGATAGCAACAACACGGCTATTGAGAAGTTCTGCGGATAACAGCTAAATTAATCTCTGATGTAACCCCACTGGCTTTAGCAGGCTGACAACCACCCTGCTGGTGGAAAAGCAATGCGTGGGGCTGTAGGACGTGGAGTGGCTCTTCCTGCTCTCCTGCTCAGGCTCTCTTTGTGCCGCTGCCCTGCCAGCACGCCACTTGCGTGTGCATGGTGCTGATCTGCTGAAGCATGGCTGGTAATGTCATTTACAGCTCTTCAGCAGGGTCCCACAGGCATTAGAAAAGTAAATTGTCATTGCCAGAACGTGGGCATGAATAAAAATACTTGCCCTGATTTCTCTGCTGTGATAATCGTAATTTCTAGTATAAATTATGCTAACCTTCTTCCTCTCATAAAAGGTGTTTTAACCCTTCAGTGAGAAAGGCCAGTGACAGACTGAGTATAATGTAACGCGTTTTAAAATTAAGCAGTGCTCCTCAAATTCTTTCTTCTAACTTAATATTACTGATGCTGAAAAGCATTTTAAGGCAACAATATTCCTTTTGTAAAATGGAAATTACTGAGACTTTTGTATCTCATCTAAGTTTTCCCTACTGGAACATAAGTCCTCTAAAATACATGCTGTTCACATTCTGTGTGTTTCTTCCAGCTTTCCAGTTGTCTTGCCACTCTGCAGGAGGATGAACTGCGGAAATGTTAAAGCTAAGCAGGGAAGAGGGAGGGAAGGGCGAGCGGATCACAGTGCAGAGCCCTGCTCCGTGCCAGCTGTGGGGCGAGGGACCTGAGCATCATACTCCGCCTCTGGAGCGGAGCAGTCGCACCCTGTGTCGGCACCTGTTAGTTGGAGCGCAGGTTTCAACTCAGTGCTCGATGCTTGTGCCTCCGGCGAATGCCCCGAGTCACCCTCATACCCAGCCTGCCACGCTGCTGTCCGTCCAGTACAGAATCTTTTGCGCAGTGAGGAGCATTTTCAGGAGGAAAGAAAGTGATATCCTAACATGCTCAGAGCAAGAATTTGGACCCGCAGCCCCCAAGGCCATGGTCTGTCTGCTAGGGTCCTCTTCACCCTGACAGATTTGGGGTTGATCAAGCTATACCTTCATTTATATTTTTCTTTTTTTTTTTAAGAAAAAAGAGAAAGCTACTTCCCTGGCAGAAAATGCCCTGCTGCTTTAGTGCACCCCAGGCCCATCCATGTTTTTGGCAAAAACTCTGCAGGCAAGCTGCAACCCCCATGGACATGCCCCTGTGGCTCTCGCTCTGACAGCAGCACTCATGTTGCAAGAACTCCCTCCTGCTGTGCTTGCATAAATAACTCTTCGTTGTGCGTGCACATTTACATAGTCAATCTCAGTTTTCTGAAGTTTCTGGGGGTGCAGCAGGGGGTAGAAGCATAAACCCCGCTGGGGTTAGCCCTGTCTGGCTGTGTACAGCTCTGCCTTCGTGTGTTTTCCCAAACTGCTCCTCCTCTGCCTTCTCTCAAGCTCTCGTCTTTTCTAGCTCTCACACCCACCGGCAGAGATGAGCTGTCATGGCAGTGACTAATTGTGTCAGCGCGGTGGCAGGACGGCAGCTCCCTCCCCTCCCCAGGCACTTTCTGAGGGAGACTCTCAAAGCTGCAGAGTTTTTTGAGTTTTTTTGGTTGGGCTCATGCATGCGTGCCTACACTGGGAGCCAGCTACCCATGCACCGGGCAGCGACGGCCAGTGGCATCCAAGCTCCCTGCGGCACCCGGGTGTTGATAAATGCGGTGAAAGCCACATAGGCCGTCCACATCACCACCTCCCTGGGACTTAGGTTTAGTCAATCCCTTACGCTCTGCATCATGCCTTTTTGTTCTTACTGCCTATCATTCATTTAGCACGCGTTTTTAACTGGGTAATTATTTTATCCTTATGCTGAACATGTACTCCAGCACCCGTCATTAGCAGCACCATGTGTTCAGTTCATACCATACATCTTCGAGTACTATATTTGGATGTCTTTGTCATGAAATACCACAGGTGTCTTGTGGAGGCCTCAGATAGTCCTTTGATGGACTCCAGACAGCCCCATCATTAGCCCATTATCTAGTTGTTTACCAGTTGCACTCTCAATCACCCTATTATATTAATTGCAACGTTCCAATAATTAGGTTTCCTGTTTTTCAGGCCTGTATGCTATTATTTCAGCCTGAAACTACACACAGATCAGGAACGAGCGCTGCCAACTCGCATCGCATACCAACCGAAGGCAAACAGAGCAAACGACCTGGGAGAGCAGGGGAGGACATCAATGCCTGTGAGGACATCAGGCACTTTCTCTTCACTGAAGAGAAAATTTGACCCCCGGTTCCACTTTAACCTGCAAGAATTGAGATTTCCCAAGCCACTGTCCAACTGCATCATGAATACCAGCAGTAGGGGTTGCGTCTCATCTTTAGCATCTTTAGCATTTATTTTCCAAATGCAAGAAGATACTCACTCTTTCTCACACAAGATGTCCTGGAAAATTCTTAATCTTTTTTTTTTTTCTTTTAGTAATCATGCCACTCATAATCAGTTGCTCCATTTTTGTCTTCCCAAAGGGATTATTTACAATGTTGTTTTATTCCTATAGAAATGCATTTATTTCCAATAGGATTCATTTGCAATAAACACATTTTATTCCACGGCATTTGCCACGTCCAAAAGACTGTTCAGACTCAGGCATTTTCCTGCCCTTGTGCAAAAGTACACGACCTCGTTCTCGTTCTGAAAATACTGAAGGATCTGCTTGACACTAAATTAAGGCTGTTTACTTCCAGACTGCCACTCCCAACCCCGCCCTGCCACCCCGCCGTCCTGACCCTCTCCATTACAAGGTTTCCCACACCTTGAGTGTTCATGCTAATGAAGTCGGTGAAGGAATCCTTTCTGCCGAATGAAGTCTTGCTCATTAAGCAGGGACTTGTTGTTATATTTAGCGCTGGTTTCCTCACTGAGCAGACACTACAATGTATCCCAGAAAGTACCTGTGGTTTCCGTGGGAGCTTCACATCAGTTGCTCATGAAATTCTACCTGTTGCACATGTTCTCCACTGAGGACTGAGCTGGAGCAGGAACATTTCCAGTGAAGCTTTGGGATCAGCTGGGCCTGAAATTATTCCAGCTCTGGCAAATAAATTGCAGCATGGTAAGCAGCCTGTGAACTCCAACATAGTTGACACAGGAAAACATCCAGCCCCTAAAACCAGCAAGGACGCTGCCATGGGGGCAGGAGCCGGGGGACATGGGGCAGTCACTGGGCAGCACTGCAAGTAACAGTGTGCAATGGTCTGCACAGGACCGTGACAGCAAGGACATGGCCAGGACCCTCCAAACCTAGGCAGTTTAGCTGGGGGCAATGGTCAGGCTGTCCAGAAAAGTCCTTTTTCTAGCCTGGTCAGTGCTAATGTCTCAACGGGGTGCTGTGTTTTGGGTGTAAGAAGGAAGATGTGCACAATGCGTGCTGGGGGTATCACAGGGCTGGGGTTAGCATGGAGCAGCAGTGGGTGAAAGAGAGGTAGAAGAAGCTGTGCTTGCACGTTAAAGTCATTCCTCATAGGAGATGCCAGTTTTATAGTTACTTCACCATCTTCAGAAATAGATATTTATTCAGTGCTAACAAGAGTTCAAAAAAAATTATTAAAATAATAGTGCCTGCTTTAGTTCTTGTTCAGGGAAAATGAAAGACTGGATGGGTTTTTTAGGTTGAGTACACTCCCTTTTCTTATCAAATATGCGGCACGTTTCCTACTCCTTGTATCTTCTACAGCATTTTTTAGTTCCTTTTAAAATACTTCTCCCACTGAAGTGCAGAGAGGTGCATCTCATTAATTGTATTGTAGTAGCATTCCTCAAAGGCTACACAAATAGTTCTTTCTCCTCCTCCTCCTACTTTCCCAGCTTAAGTGACATTTATTTTCATGCATTGCTGGATCTGAGGCCCAAGTACCACTGAGAGCTCAGCAGAGACCTAATGCCACATTTGCATTGTTCTGAGAAACTGGAAGCGATGATTTCGTGTTTCTCCTCTGTTCCACAATGGACAACGCTGTAAATGGTGGGGAGCTACTGGCCATAAACCACTCCTTCTTGCCTGCAGCATGAGTCATCTTCCTAAGGAGGTTCTTTTGCCTGGAAAAAGATGATGAAGCAAATCTTCTGTGTCAGTAGAAAACCCCATGCATTTCCGTTTTTATTAACCAGAGCAACTACTTACTGTTTTCCTGCAGTGCAGCTTGGACGCGATATAGTCACACTGTTGAGAGAAGACTCAGTTGGTGGAATGACAGAAAGGTCACAGCAGAAAACAGAAAACAATCACAGCTCCTTGGGAACCACTTATTAATCCTTTTCTAAAAAAATTATATACATCAGCACTGAGCACAGAGCAATTCCTTATTTTGAAAAAGCATTAATGTACAGAGTACCAGAATAAGCATTTTATTAGTGCACTGCTTTTTAGCATAACAATTTTACAGCCTAAATGCACTTCAGAAGCAATTATTTCTTGTAATATGAGCTCTGGATATAATGGAAACAGAAAAAAAAAAGTCTCTGTAACTAATGACAACTTAAAATCTTCTGCATCAAAAGCCATTTGCCTGCAAGTCTTTTCACATGCAGCTAGGTCTGTGAGGCGAATGCATTCTTCATGTTTTCACATGCTGCAGTGCAGGTTTGTCAAGAGGGGTGCGTGGCTGCTGGCTTCCAGGCCTGGATTCCAGGACCACTGCGGCTGGGGCATCTCCCCTTCCTGCAGCTCGGGTGCTTTGCAAATCCCAGCAATACTACATGCTTTTCCATCAGGATCAGGATGCTGGCACAAAGCCGCTGACGCCTTTATCCCCAGCAATGCTCTCAACCAAGGAAAGCTCCGATTTCATGCCCCACTCCTGCCCTTCCAGGACAGGAAGGCAGCAAAATTATGTTTTCATCATTTTGATCTTGTTATTGAACCCTTGTCCAACAGAGTTCTAAAACTGCTGTATAATTGTATGCTATATTTTAATCACCATGTAACCACATGCCTTATGTACTTTTTAAAAAAAGGAAAGAGGCCCTGTCTGTGCTGGGATAGAGGGCTGGTGGGTAAAAGTTCCTGTGCTTGTCTGCAGACTCCAATGTGTATAGGCACTCTGATTTACGATATCCTCAGCTAGCCAGTGAGATAACTCAGTGAATGCTGTGTTGTATTTTCTGTGCTCGAGGAGGTCAGAGTGCTCAGAGGAGGTCTGCACTTATTTCACTTGGAGTCTTCCCTCTACAGAGGGAATGGAGAAACAACTGCAGCAATCACATTGAAAAGTTGGACTTCGGGGAAGAGAAAAAAATCTGTCTTCTTCTGTCTTCTTCTGTATTCTTCTGCCACCTGGTTGATAGAATAATATTGTGTGGCTTACAGGCATCTGCAAGATAACATAGTGGTACCCTAAAATTAGTTCAGCTGGGCATTGACCGCCTGTGGCAGTGGATCATACTGTAATGATGAGGTAAAATCAGAACAGATGCATCTCAGAGATTTTCTTAGGGCTTCTTTGATCCACTGTGCAGTCTCACTTTTGCAACAGAGCAAGGAAGGTTGAGGCCAGGCCCTTCCTGAAGGCAAAGGAACCACTCTGATTGCTGGAGGATGCTACCCTGCCTATTTCATACCAAACAGATGTGAACCCTAGTTACACATTGAGCAGTTCACTGCTGATGTCTCTAGATATTTCCTCATGGTGAGCAGGGCTCCCAAGTCCTTGGGTAGCCTGATGATCAAAAGCTTCAGGCACTTGCATTGCATGCTGTCATAACTGGGGATGATTTCTAGCTGCGTGCCAGGTTGCCCCCTGGGTGTTTTAGAAAGGTGGTTTTTTAATAAAATGGTACCTGCCACACACAGTGTCTAAGCTATGGAGTTTTCTAATATGATTACCATAGTGCAGCACCACAGCAGAGCTCACCTAACATTTGGGGAGTTCTTTTTTTCAGTGAAGCCTTTTCCTGGTGGTATGCAAAACCCCATGAAAGCCATCTGGTAATGGCAAGAATGTCAGAGGTAAATAATAAATGAACAGAAACCTACAGATTTTGCTGAGCATCATGGTATGAGCAGGAACACCAGGTAGAGGTCACCTAAAATCTCAAGCCATGAGGTGGCTCACCAAAACCAAGGGGTAACCAGTGAGTTCACATGAAACACGCAGACCTGGCGTGTCATGGTGAGCCTCTTGGGACCCAAAGCAGTGGCATGTCTTTGTGTCCTGAATGGGTCCATACCCGACGTCTGAGGGGAGGAGGCCTGAGCAGAGGTAGGTGTTTCCATACTGTGCTAGTTTTAGCTGGGATAGAGTTAATTTTCTTCATAGTAGCCGGCATGGGGCCATGTTTTGGATTTGTGCTGAAAACAGTTTTGATAACACAGGGATGTTTTTGTTACTGCTGAGCAGTGCTCACACAGAGTCAAGGCCTTTTCTGCTCCTCACCTCACCCCACCAGCGAGTGGGCTGGGGGTGCACAAGAACCCAGGAGGGGGCACAGCTGGGACAGCTGACCCCAACTGACCAAAGGGATATTCCACACCATATGACATCATCTTCAGCATATAAAGCTGGGGGGAAAAGAAGGAAGGGAGAAGATGTCTGGAGTGATGTCGTTTGTCTTCCCAAGTCACCATTACGTGTGACGGAGCCCTGCTTTCCTGGAGATGGCTGAGCACCCGCCTGCCAGTGGGAAGGAGGGAATGAATTCCTTGGACTGCTTTGCTTATGTGTGCAGCTTTTGCTTTATTTATTAAACTGTCAGCTTATTAAGTTGTCCATCCATGAGTCTTCTCACTTGTAGTCTTCTGATTCTCTCCCCCATCCTGCTGCAGGGGAGTGAGCGAGAGGCTGGGTTGGGCTGAGCTGCCAGCCGTGGTTAAACCACAATGCATACCTCTGGATGGTGTATTTCCATTTCTCTGTTAAATATTTGGCCTTTCTTAACTATGTCACACCGTTAGAATTGCAATGCTCAATCTTTTCTTAACTTCTCCCAGCTACTAACCAGCTTCTCTGTCCTGTACATAGTGTAGATTTATTCTTCTCTGACTCTCCTCAGTTCCTCTAATTAATGTATGATTATTTTTTTTTGTGATGTGCTTCTGCTACAGAGTCCTCCGCACAGCAACCCCATGGGGGTTTCCTCCTTCAGAAGCTCTAGCACCTTTCACTGTTTTTCGTATTTCAGCTCTATTCTTGTTCAACCTCTTCGTTTGATTGGTTGTTAATATTGCCACACACGGCACTGCAGCAAGGAAAGCTCTTCCAGCTCTCATGTTCTTCTTGGTTGTGACACTTTCTGTTTGAGTTTTAAATGTCTGCTGTTGTCTTTATCCCATTGCACTGAGCTTACTAAATTGATCTTCTACCAGTGTTGTGTCAAAACATGTCCTAAAGCTCATAAAATGGAAATCTGGTAGTTCTTTCCTTTCTGGGTAGTTGTTTTTTTTAAATTAATTCATTGGAGTAATATTTCTGCCTCCCGTCTCTATGTTAACTTCAGCATTCCTCCCGCTTTTTCTGGTCAGTGATTTCACTTCCTCCTGCACCACCGAAGGCATACTCTGCAGAAAGCAGGAGGCAAGGCTTCCTGTCCCACCTTCCACTCTCACGCTCAGAACTGCCTCTGGTGACTAACTGTGCCAGCACTCTCTAACTTGCTGTGCTATTCCCTTAGTCTAGTTTTGCAATGAAACCCCAGTGAGCAAGCGTCTCCTGTAAGCATCCCTTTCTATCCTGGGCAAAATATTGCAGTCCTTACTGACTTTCATAGAATCATAGAATCATAGAATGTTTTGGGTTGGAAGGGACCCCTAGAGGTCATCTAGTCCAACCCCCCCGCAGGAGCAGGGACACCGCTAACTAGATCAGGCTGCTCAGAGCCCCGTCCAACCTGGCCTTGAATGTTTCCAGGGATGGGGCCTCCACTACCTCTCTGGGCAACCTGTTCCAGTGTTTCACCACCCTCATTGTAAAGAACTTCTTCCTTATATCTGGTCTAAACCTACCCTGGTATAGTTTAAAACCATTACCCCTTTTACTGACTTTGCACAGTTTGCACCAGTGTGCAGAGTTCCGTCTAAGCAGTGCTAACATAGAAGCATCCATTAAGATCTGGAAGTTGCCTGCTACACAGATCCTCCCCTGAGCACAACAATGACTTGCAGAAAGGGGACGAAATAAGGATGAAGGGCCCTCCTGCCTGGAAGGGCTCCCTCTCCAGCTGTTGGGTTCTGGTTCAGCCCGGCTGTGATGCTCATGTTGGGCACTTCTCAAGTGGTCTCTTAATGCAGATGTTCTGCTTTGTGTAGGTCTCTTTGCTTTTGTCTGCTGACACATTTCTTTTGCAAGGTGGGCTGATTTCTAGATGCACCATAGATTAGGGAGCTGCTGAATTTAAACACTGGCCTTTAGCTTTCCTACCGCCTCCACTGATGCACAATTTAGTTTCACTCATAGTGAAATTTGCAGACTTACTCTGGGTAAGAACAGAAAACTTTTCCATCAGTCACGAATCTAGCAAACAGCCCGATTTGATCAGTTTCACTTGATATATTTTAGTTGGAATAAACCTTACTGCAGCCAGTTTGGGGAAAATTTGTCAGCTACTCTTGTTTTTTAAAACTTACTCCCCAAGAAGCTCTATGAGTTTGAGTTATTAGATATGTTTGCTGAGGTTCACATTATTTCTCCCCATGTTATGGAAAATACAGATGTTAAGAATGTTACAAATGAATGTTTTGGTCTAACTTTCTGTGGTTCACAGGAAAAGACATGTTTAGGCTTTAACTAAGTAAGTTTAATCCACGTTACACGGTATAGCCAAAAGAGAGTAAGTTAGAGGTGAGGTTAACATTTGACTAGAATAAAGCTCCAGAGATTAGGCAGTGCTTTAGTGCTGTGATATTTCTACTCTGAGGATTTGGGTATGGAAGATAACTAGAGGTTCAACTCTGACTCTAATAAACCTTATTAATAGATGGCTGCACAAATCTCTAGGATGTGACAGCACAGTAAGTCACTAATGCTTTGTTAATAAGCATGACAAGTTTATCAGCTTCTCTAACTTGAACCCCTATTATTTGCTTTTTGACAATCCTTTCTTCCAAATATGAAAATTTGTGCATCAGAGAAAGTTTGGGAGCTCTGTGCAGTTGTTCCTCTGCAGCGCGATGCTCAGCCGGTGCTGTCGGCTCACAGCCGTTCATTCCTCCCCCACCATATGGGTTTCAAGCTGGCAGCCCCGGAGCACAAGCCATGGTGAGCCCAGGGGAAGCAACACCACGGGAAAAGGGAGAGCAGTAAACCGAAGACGCTACTCAAGAGCAACCCACAGGTTATATCAGCTTTAATGAATGCGCCCAGAGAAGAATACAATTAATTCCTACATCTTGAATCTGAATAACATGTCAATTCATTAGGCAAGGCATAAACAAGTTGCTCAAAAATGATCTATTAGTGAGGAGAAATCTCCAGCATCATTTCTGTGCAGAGCAGTCCAGACAGGATGGCTGAAATCCATTCTGCAGAACTCCTGAGCTGCTCTGATATCTGTAATTTTTATATTTGTTAACATTTTGGCACCTTCCTCCACACAAGATTAACCCTAACATTATTCATCCTCTGAATTCTTTATGGTGTTGAATGGTTTTTTCTTCACTGACTGCTTAAAAATAAGGATGAACTATTATATTTAAGTAAATATCTTAATTATATCCAGGAATCACCTGTTGAACTTGTCATGGCTTTGCAACACTTTCCATCTTTTAGATCAAATCCTTATGGTTGGATCTGACTTTTACCCCACCTTTCTTCGGGCAAATCTCTAGCTGACATCGCACATTGTCCCTCACAATGCCTTACACATACTGGGGGCATGAATCTCAAACTCGCAGAAGCACTTCTTTTCATGTTACAGCAAACTAAAAGCTAGTTCTCTTCCCGTTAGGTACACAGCCATGCTGCAAAGGTCCACACTTGTGTGTCCCATGGGCCTGATGCTTTCAGTGCCTCGCACCTGAAAATGAACCCATGGTCACTGGATGGTGCACTGTGCAGCACCCTCCAATTTCAGCTGTTGGGAGCAACACGGGAATGTCAGCCCAGCGCCCTGATTTCTCGTGCTGTTTAAAACTGAAGCCCAAGTCTAGATTTCCAGGACCTATGTGGTTTGGCCTGAGGTGTTGGAGGGGCTGAAATTGATAATGACAATATCTGATCTCCTGGGTTTGGATAACAAACCTTCTCCTGGTGCCCGGTCTGCAGGCAGGCTGCCTTCTTTCACAGAAGACTATTCCCATAAAACACTTTCTGAATCCCACTTGCACAGGAGAGCCAAACTAACTGAGCAGTCTGATGGTAACTTGGCTGATTGTGAGACGGAGCTGCCATTTTGGGATTTACCACGTGTACGACCTGGCTGGGGCTGCAGGTCCCCCTGCACTGGCAGAGGACCAAAAAGTGAGTGCATCCAAATCTCCTCCCTGTGCTGCTTCCCCTGCGGAGTCCCTGAAACGCATTCCCTCCTCTTAGACTTACCTGCTGTGCTTTTTTAGCAGAGGTAGATTTTTCTGGCTATATATTAGCAGGCTAACTGTGCATCAAACTTCAAAAACAACTGGCAGCCTATAAATGCAGAGTATAAGAAAAAAAAAAAAATCAAACATCTTCATTGCTACTTTAGAAGAGCTCTGGGACCACATTAGGCTGGGTGAAGCATGAAAGAGCAAACAATAAAGGTGAAAAGCAAGCCGATGTATGTAGGTGGCTAAATGGAATTAAACATGTGATTATGCGACTGAGGGGTACGGGTATGAATCACAAACCATGCTGCCATTTTTAAAGAGAGTGCTGCAGTGAAATAGACCACGCTATCATTTTAAATGACATAAATGGGGCTTAACCTTGTTTCTTTCTATCAATCTTGATTGATTATAACTTTTTAAAGAAGTATTTAATTGTTAGGAATGCATTTTGCTCTGTTTTTCAGAGCGTACTGCTGATGAAGTGTTTGATGAGTCACCTAATTGAACAAGGATGTGTGTCATTATATAAGGAGAAAAACAGATTAAAAGTACCACCCAAATGCCAATGTGTATTCTGATTTTGATTACAGTAAATAGACTTAGGAATATTTTATTTTATTAATAAAAAAATTAAATAGGTTGAAAATTGGTTTAGGCTGGAAGGAGAGGGACATTAGTTTAAAAATAAACAAACAAAAACCAGAAAAAAATTATTCTTGCATCTACTGATCCACTGAAAATTTCAATGTCTTCTGGTATTTCTGGTATGAGAAAGAAGAAAATTCTCTTTTCTCAGCCACTAAAGAATCTGGTATTTCCACAACACCCACTAAGATGAAGATTGCTTGGAGAGCAAGTGATGTTTCCAGTACAAATTCCAGGCACTAAAATAGTGGGTGGTTTAAAAAATGTGGACTGTAGCCCTAAGGTGAGGATGGAGGCCATGCAATCACTTGCGTTATGTGACTGGGTGTGCACACACCACCGGGTTAGTGCTAAAGGCTGTGGCAAACAACAGCCCATTATCCTGTCGGTAAATCCCTGCCTGATAATGATGTCAGAGACATTAAAAATAATGAGCTGCTCATATCTCATGAAGCACTTTGGGTAGACGTAAAACCCCTTATGCAGCATTTCCTGGGGAGCCGGACAGGGCAAGAAAAGCTCTTGCCCCATGTGGGAACTGTAGGCATTCTGGCATGGGCTCCTGCCGCAGGGGCTCAGCCTTGCCCTCCGTCTCTTCTCCTGGCACAGACTTATAGCTGTGCCGTTAGACCACTGGCATCACCACGGTTAATGATTTCCTCCCGTGGAGCTGTCCCTGCAGAAAGCTCAGCCTAGCATTACTTAAGTCTGGACTACAGTGCCCTTGCCTTGCCCAGCACGCTGCCTGTCTGACACAGATGGAAAGCATCCAGAGGTTTAGGACACACTGTACGGCTCAGCTTGGAGCCAGGTCCATATAGCCACCATATAACAATCCACTCACACCATTGTTCATGGTGACCTTCCTAACCAGACATTGCTTGGGGTGACTCCTGGCCCTCCAGCTTCAACTATTCAGGATAAAAAACTGTAAAACACGCAACTTTTAGCTCATAATCAATTGCCCCTGCTTCCCACTCCCAAGCCAGCATTAGCTGCTTTTGTAGGTTTTTGAGGCTGCTTTACTCCCCTCTGGCACTGGGAAGCCCCGGGCCTTTTCAGGACCCAGTTGGGACCCAACCAAGTAAGTGGTGGCATGCTGCCTGGCCAGCAGACGAGGGTCTGTGTGCCAGATGGGGTGAGTAGGTGGGCGACAGATGAGGGTGGGCAGGCAGGCAGAGGATAGTGGGAAGGGAGGTGTCTCCATTTTTCACCCACCATCACTCTCCTCTGGTCCTGCTGGGTGACGGGTGCTTTGCTCCTACGGTGGCGCAGACCAAGCCCCCCAGCCTCAGGAAGCATCCATGTTGCCAAAAGCCAGAGGAAACAAAAGCAAACAGTGGACAGGGCTGGTGTGTGGCTCTAGTTTTCCATCTCCTATGGCTGCTTCTCAAGGATTTATTTTCCTTGTGATGATCCTGCCCAGTCCTGCCCCTCCTCCCACCGCCCTTTCCCCCATAGGAATAAATCTCCCAGAGAGTTTCCACTTGCCAGGCTTCAGGAGGGCACGCACCTGGTCTCATATAGCTTGGGCTGTTGTAGACCACTTTTCTATTAATACCTCTTCAGTTGCTCTGACATTATGGCCCCTGGTACTTCTCAGTAAGTTATATTTATATGGTACTTATATGACGCAGCAAGTTCGTAAAAAGCCACAGCTGCATAAACAGGGTCTGTTGGGATCAACTGATTGAATTCAACCAAGCTCCCTGGTCTGCTTTCAACATCAGACCGTACTAGTTTACAGAGACTATTGTTCACGTGCCATAGAGCAAAACAGCTTAGAGTGGTTTACATTAAAAAAAAACAGATAAGGAGAACATACAGGCATTCCTAGCAAAACTACACCCATAGCTTCATTTATACCTACAAAGATACTGAACCACCTGCAAAAAACATTTAGAAAAGACATGAACTGATAGCCATACTGAAAAACCCATGTACGAATCCTGGGTCTGTGCAGGTCAGGGTTATATGTATCAGTGTGAAGTCATTTGCACACTAACACTTGCATGCAAACGCAGTCAGTCCTGCACAGGCTTTGCGCAGCTCTTGTAGGGCTCGCCTTTCATATTAGGTGGGCTTAACGTACAAATATCAGGATCTAACTTTTATATTAATGATAAACAGTTGCTTGTTTTAGAATGAGCCTAGGTGGATCAGTTAATTAAAAATAATAATAGATTGCCAGCTGCTAATTAGGAAATTAATTAGTCACACAGTGAAGTGTCACTTCTCCATGTGAAGACACTGACTTCAAGTTGTCTTGGAGAAAACTGGCTTTCTGCCAGCACCAGTAAGTATATTCACTGAAAAAATAAACTCTGATTATCGATGAGTACTTTTCCTTTGAATAACAGGAGGTCTGTACCCTCAATGAAATAATGAACTGCAGCCTCTTCATAAAAGCAATCTGTTCTCCCTCTTTTGGCAGCAATGAGCATCTGTGAGCTTCTAATGGTCAATACTAAAAAGGAAATGCAAGGAAAGTTAGTTCCCCATTGATGTAAGGTGTTGGTTTAATCTACTCGATTCTCTGGTGCAGTAAATAGTTGCATGAAGTTGCATGAAGCCACTGTTCAGTAAGTGAAAGGCAGTAAGTGTAACACTAAACACTAAAAGGTAAGACTCCATGAGTAACTTCCCACCTGTATCATCCCAGCAGCAAGCTTTATTTAACAAAAATGTCAACACCCTTACAGTCTCCTCTAGCAGTCTTTGCTGTTCTCCAGCTCCCAAAAAACCACGCTCCTCATGGCATAATGGGGAAAGCAACCTCTGCGCTTGCAAGTAAGTTAAATAGTGTGTCTGAAGATGGGCAAAGACAAGGACAGACTGTCTCGACATCAGTACAATTTTAGGCAGCCTCAGGTGAATTCCCTAGCTAAGAACCAACATAACCTCATAAAAAGCCATGCTACTGTAAAGGAAACGGCTCTTAGTAGCCGTGAGGTGCAAGATGCCAAGTGCAGCCTGTGTGACTGCAGGTGTGTTAATTATAATATTTGGAATACAAATACAGACAAATGCAGGAAAACAGACACCCTTGCAATGCCAGAGCTGAAATTATGTTAGATTTATGAGATCTGACTAGGATAAAAGATGGCCTCCAGAATTCAGCCAGGTATATATATTACTCATCTGCACCAGAAGCTCACCACCAGAATGGAGGCGAAGTTCTGCCTCGGTAAGAACACGTGTGTACCATGATGCCCTACACTTAAGTGGGCAGCAAGCACACGCGCCTGTGCAAGCGGGCACCTCAGAGGAGGAGCAGTGCCTCTGGCCTCCTCTGATGTGAAATGCTGCAACTGCATTGCTGCGGACAGTAAACCTAGCTTAGCTACTGGGACAGGAGGAGGGAAATCATATCTAATTAAAACTGTGGAGGACAGGATTTAGACAGGCAGAATGTAATACTTCAGTCTGGGATTACAGATGAAAGCAATGGTTCATTTTCCATCTTCATGGGAATTCTCAAGGGACAGTGAAGTGACCGGCATCTCCTGAACCACCTCTTGGGTGCAAGCCCGTGCTGCAGAGCAATGTGGTGTGTGCAGAGCCAGGACTGGATGGGAGGGAAACACACAGTTTGTCACATCTCCAGAACTGCTTTTAAAGCACACATGGTCCTGGCTTTGGATGGCACATGCCAAGTGAGACTATCAATTCAGACAGGCATCAAGACAGAGTTTCCCACCAATCTATTTAAAAGTCACGTTTAACAAATTTGAAGTGCCTACAGAAAAGTACAATTGCCACAGTGATTCCAGCCATTATTAGAAGAGTGTTGCTTTCTTAGTCAAGTTTAAGAACTTTATTTGCAAACAAGTTTCAAAGAACCTCCATATCCTACCCATGCTGCAGGGACCTTTGGCAGTTGGGCAACAAAATGTTAATCTTACCAGCATTTTGATACCTGGCATTGGTGTATTCCTGTGCTTTGGAGACACAAGTATGTGCTGTGAAAGCACCAGCCAATGCCACCTGCCCTTCTCCTCTGCTCCAGGCATACTCCCTGGAGCAGTGGCAAGGGGTTACCAAGTATTTTAGTCGCTAGGATGAGAACAGAAAATACTGCATCATGGCATTTCAAGTGGAGCAGGAGCCAAGGATGTATCCTGTAACTTTAACAAAAGAGAGAGATACTGTAAAGCAAAGTAAAATGTACCCACTCAATGAATTGTGCTTCATGTGGTATATTCTCTAAGGTAATCATTGTGGACAAAGACATACCCACACACATTATTGCAGCTGAAAGGAAATGTTTCATTTCCAAGTTGTTACCCAATGCTGCCACCTGTTTATTAGGAGACAGGCTGATCCTATACCCTTTTATTTGAGACATCGTCTCTTTGATCTGCTAGCAGAAGGGCAAGAGAATCTGTATTAAAAATAACAGGAGATCAAATGTCCAGCTATCGCAAGCCAGAAGCGACAGTCGTGGATCGATGAAGAGGAGCAGAGGCAACGCCATGACAGGCGAGGCTTTGCACTAGCCCCACACATTCCTGCCCTCCCAGGCCCATCGCTCCTTGCAGCGGTAGGCAGGGCAGCTTGCTGCAAACTGGTTGCTTTATGATGAGCAGTTCTCTGTCTCTGACATGGTGAAAGTTCAGGTTGTCGTACCTATCAGTGGGACGGCAGCGGGTGCTTGCTGTGCTGGTCAGGCAAAAGCGCAAATGTAGCTGCCAGGATGGCTGGGTAGCAATCCTGAACCCTCCGTGCCAGTTTTGCACAGCAGGCACTGCCCATATGGATGTAGTGACAAGGTGATAGGTGGCAGTGTGTTTGAAAGTTGGTGATGGAAGATCAAAAGGAGGACACGTAAAGTTATTGCAGTCTCAAGAATGAGAGAATTATGAGATTACTTTTTGTAACTGGTTATTTTTTCATTCTCTGACTGAGTCCTGGGAAGCTGTAGAACAGAGCTCAGAGAGGTTTGTTCCTTGAACAGACCTCCTTCTTATGGACAGCGTTGTGTCTTCACAAGTATGTGTGATTTTTGGAACGTATGCCAACTCTGGATGGACAAATTGGTGCTAAGGATCTTCTAATATCCTTGCCAAGGTGGAGAAAGAAGTTGTGTTGGCCTCACCAATTCCGTCAGGCTCCCTTGGCACCTTATGCAGGTAAAGTCTTTGGAAGACTTCTTTTATAGTCTATCCTCATGTGAATTCCAGGTGAAGTTGTCACTGAAGGCTCATGACTCTATGGCATTTTATATACCTGTGAGCTCTCTGCCTAGAACCGAGAGGAAAAGGAAAGGGCCTGTGTAGTCTGCTGTGAAACCTTGGGATTAGGCTGCGGAGGATGTAGACAATGTCTTTCTGTTGATAGCCCTTTGTGATCACTTGGGGGGTAGAGCCTCTTAACAAATATTCTTTGAACCATGTAGGTCTCCAATTCTGCCCCTAAATCAAGGGAACTCCAACTCAAACCACTGCCCAAAGCCTGTGTTGCACAAGCAAGGCATCCCAAGGTGCATACTACTGGCTGGGATTGAGACACTCAAAGGCTTGCTGGCAGGGTAAGACTGGACATGATGACAGGAAACATTTTAGATGTTGAAAATGTTGTATGCCTTGCACCAATGTTCAGGTATGATGGTCCATTCTCAGAATCCAGCAGAAACACAGGAAAACCATACATATTGCAGGAGTACCACAAGGTCTCTTTTCTAACCTGGTGAATCAGACCCGTGCAGAGCTGTCATCTCGATCCCTCGTAGTCATAGTGCATATAATACAGCTGGTCACACAGACATCAAATGGCACATACAAATGGCCAATGGCATCCTGGGGTGCATTAACAGGAGCATGGCCAGCAGGTCAAGGGAGGTGATCCTCCCCCTCTAATCTGCCCTGGTGAGACCGCACCTGGAGTACTGCATCCAGTTCCGGGCTACCCAGCTCAAGAACTACTTGAGCTCCTAGAGTGAGTCCAGAGGAGGACTACAAAAGATGATGAGGGGACTGGAGCAGCTTCCTTATGAGGAAAGGCTGAGAGAGTTGGGCTTGTTTAGCCTGAAGAAAAGAAAGACTGAGAGGGCATCTCATCAACATGTACAAGTATCTTAAAGGGTGGATGTCACGAGGATGGTGCCGGACTCTTCTTGGTGGTGCCCAGCAACAGGACAAGGGGCAGTGGGCACAAACTGAAACATAAGAGGTTTCAGCTGAATATGAGGAAGAACTTCTTTACTTTGAGGGTGACAGAGCATTGGCACAGGCTGCCCAGGGGGGTTGTGGAGTCTCCTTCTCTGGACATATTCAAAGTCCACCTGGACGATGTCCTGTGCAACCTGCTCTAGGTGAACCTACCTTAGCATGAGGGTTGGACTAGATGATCTCTGGAGGTCCCTTCCAACCCTTGCCATTCTGTGATTCTGTGAATAACTCTGAATGAAGCTGAAGCCATACTGCCAGCAAGGCAGCATGGGCACGGACGTCCCATTCCCGGGTTGCACAGCACTGGGGATGAGGCCACACTGAAGTCCTACACGTTTGCAGCCACATGATGTGCAGAATTTTTTTAGCTGCCTGGGCAAAACCTGAGCCAACAAGAACCCTATGGACCTCTCTGCAGGGTTGAGCTCTCTTCCAACCACAGGCTGGCATGTCCTGCAGGGTTATCTGAGGCTACACAGCTATTTTGCTTGCCAAGCAGCTAGCTTGTAATGTATTTCTGAATATGCAGTGCCTGAGATGATAACCAAATGAGTCCAGATACTTTTCTCCCGTTGCTATAAAGCATTTGTGTGATTTCCAGTTAATCTGATTTTGTTCAATTAATTCTTAGTCACAACTGGTTGAACTTTTTCAGGTGGTAGGATGAGTTCCACAGAGTTAAGTATGTCAGCTCTTGCAATCATCCCTTGTTTTTTGAAAAGGAGCAAAGCTATGACCTTGTGCAACTAACAAACATACCCAACATACTTCATCCACTCGGAGCAACCCTGACACAGGGCCCAACACACAACTACTCTGCTCCTGACTTGCATTCTTGTGTCTCCTTCACCCTGCCCAAACTATAATTTCAATCAGCCCACAAACTTGTTTCAGGTCCTGTTTTCAAAGAGCCAAAAATCTGCTGGGGTCCCTATACCGCCATGTAAAGAAAATAATATAATCATGCTTTGCTTCCGTGCTCTCTGTGAGCCATGGTGAGGTTATCAAGATAGTTCTGTCAGCCATGGAAAGAGAGCCAGGGAGAGTTTGCTGTGCATGTTTGGGGTACACTTTCTGCAGAGAGTTAGTGCAGGGTTGGCCATTAATGCTGATCAGAAAATATTTGGCCTTAACAACCATGTAAATAACATTTTTTTGGCAGAGGGTTGAACATTACACATTAGTACTCCCAAATACCTCACAGAAAATGTGTTTTGTGTCCTCTGTCCTCCCATTCTGCCTTAGTTTGTAGAGTCCTAGCAAAATTTTATTTCCTACCACGTACCATGTCCCCCCTCCCTTTCCTCTGCTTCACACCAAAAGGACACTCAGGGCAAATGGGAGCATTTGGTTTGTGTGATGAAGATGCTTTCTTCAGCTACATTTTTTTTCCATTGAAACTACCAGCCCTATCTTGAATCTAAAAATGGTTTCAATCAAATTTAAATGGTCTGTTGACCTTTTGTTTTCCCTGTAGGCAAATAATTTTTCCCCTAAACCCACATGCTAGCTAGACAAAGACAACTTTATTCCAATATGCTTCTAACGCCTTTTGCTTAGGTTGATAGAAGATTATGCTGAGTAACGGATTTCTGCTTATGCAAGCTCTCCTATGATGCAGGAACCCAAGGTAATTGCCTTGTCACTCTCTTTGTAATAAAGAAATCACAGGAGAAGACAAGAACATCTCCCATATATTAAAAAAATTAAAAGAAGAAAACAAATATGTAGCAGAACTGAGATAGACAGGATCTTCTTGTGAGGGCCACAAAAATGATCCGGGGGCTGGAGCACCTCTCCTATGAGGACAGGCTGAGGGAGTTGGGCTTGTTCAGCCTGGAGAAGAGAAGGCTGCGGGGAGACCTGATTGCGGCCTTTCAGTACCTAAAGGGGGCCTATAGGAAAGACGGGGAAAATCTTTTTAGTAGGGCCAGCTGTGACAAGACAAGGGGTAATGGTTTTAAACTAAACCAGGGTAGGTTTAGACTAGATATAAGGAAGAAGTTCGTTACAATGAGGGTGGTGAAACACTGGAACAGGTTGCCCAGAGAGGCAGTGGAGGCCCCATCCCTGGAAACATTCAAGACCAGGTTGGACGGGGCTCTGAGCAGCCTGATCTAGTTGGCGGTGTCCCTGCTCCTGCGGGGGGGTCGGACTAGATGACCTCTAGGGGTCCCTTCCAACCCAAAACATTCTATGATTCTATGATTCTCAGACACACAACAGCTTCAAGAGCCCCAGGTGCCCCAGCTGCAGTGGAGATGCAGTGTCTGTCCCCTGCAGAACAGCAAGTGCAACCTCTGGGGAAAGCAATGGGTGGAAGCTGGTGACTTCTGGCACCGAGAGGAAGGCTCCTGCCCTATCTGAAGGCCTTTAACTACGACACAGGCTCACTGCCCTCAAGGCTGAGGAGGAGCTGGGTATGCTTTTAAGAGAAGCACCTGGGCCAAGTGACCCTGAGCCATGCAAGACCGCTGTGAGGAAGCAGTGAGCGAGGGGATCTCATCAACATGTACAAATATCTCAAGGATGGATGTCATGAGGATGGAGCTGGAATCTTCTAGGTGGTGCCCAGCAACAGGACAAGGGGCAATGGGCAGAAAATGAAACATAAGAGGTTTCAGTTGAATGTGAGGAAGAACTTCTTGACTTTGAGGGTGACAGAGCACTGGAACAGGCTGCCCAGGGGGGCTTGTGGAGTCTCCTTCTCTGGACATATTCAAAGCCCACCTGTATGAAGTCCTGTGTCACATGCTCTAGGAGAACCTGCTTTAGCAGGGGGTTGGACTGGATGATCTCTGGAGGTCCCTTCCAAGCCTTGCCATTCTGTGACTCTGTGATTCTGTGACAGCAGTGGGTGATTCCCTGCAGTGGGGGATGGAGGGAACCACCTGCCAACCTGACCTGTGTCGTCTACAGAATTGTGCTGCTTTGCTGGGGTTGTTGTGGGGAGATCAATGAGGCTTGCCTGACCCTCTGACTAGTACCCCACGATGTTCCTACATGTGGGCACCAGTGGTACTGCTGGGAAAACCTAGAGAGTACCAAAGGTGGCTACAGAGCTCTGGGGGTGACAGTCAGGGCCATGGGGGACCAGGTGGCATTCTCAGTCCTGTCAGAGAGGGTAGAGGGTGTGAGAAGGAGGAGGAGGGCACTGGCACTGCCTGTCAAAAACTGATTGCAGAGCTGGTGTCAGCAACAGGGTTTGGTTTTGGACCACGGGACCCTGCTTGGAGATCAGTTTCTGCCTGGGAGAGATGGGATCCACCCCACCAAGCGGGGCAAATGCGTCTTTGCCAGGACGATGGCTGCCTTAGTAAGGAGAAAATCTTCCTTCAAAGGCATAAATATCTATTTAAACTGACAAATATTGCTTCTGAGAAAGAAGAGAGATTTTTTTTTTTTACAGAACAGAGGGCTGAATGCTAGACTAAACACCATGAGAACTAAAGTCCAGTGTTATTAAACCTGGTGGAAGCTCTCCAGACAGCGCTGGCCCATATACATTGTGGTGTGACATGGGGGACTGACCTGATCTGATGTTTCAAGGGCTGGAGCCTGAGGACCAGAGGAAATGTCCCTGGCTCCCTTTTCAGATGTTTACACATGGACCCCCTGGTACCACCCCTGCTGGGTGCCCACGGGATGGGGGGGGACAACCCCTGCCTGGGGCAGGCACCTTCTCCCCAGGCATAGGACTTCTTGCCACCTGAGCAACAGAGGCCAAACCAGAGTTTGTCTCCGTGTCCTTCTCCTCCATTGCATGGGTCCTGCACCAAGGGCTTCCAACTTGCCCCCAAAAATGGGAGCATGTAGATGAATGTACTCCTCGCGGGGCAGGTTTGCAGGGTGGCACATGTGCCCGACAGCCTCAGCCCTTATCCTAAGGCAACCTCGACAGGCATGAAACAAAACCCCTGCGTGTGTGATGGCTCCAAACAGCCGCTCTGCCTTTCCACGAAGGGCGCTGGGAGCCAGCCCACCCGGGGGACTCGTCAGCATCTCCAGCACGTCCAGCAGGCTGCAGCGGCCCGGTGGCTCGTGCACGCCGAGCATGCCAGTGCCTCCTGGGAGCTGCCAGCCCTGCCGGCTGGCACCCTTCTCCCAGCGCAGCAGGTTTCCAGCCCACCACCACCACCACCACCCTCCCTGCAGCTAAACTGGTTGAGTCCTTAGTAACAAAAGTGACAGCTAGTGCATGCACTGCCCTTTTTGGGGAGGGGTCAGTGCTGAGCAATGGTACTTGCAAATTAACATCCTTGAGAAAACAGCAGCCGCCGTGCTTGGTCTTCTCCTCCCAGCGTGGGGCTCTCACCTGGCATCTCTGTTCCTGCCAGGATTTCTGCTCCTTCCTGCTCCTCTAACATGGATACACTTATGCCTTTACATAAGGGAGGTGAAATTAAAAAAAAAAAAAAAAAAGAAAAACTGAAAAAAAAAGAGTTTATGTGACAAATTATTGTTTGGTGAAATTCTGGTCTAGCGATAAAAAAGAGAGGATAATGTCACAACTGATATCTAGTATTTTGCATAATATTAATGGCATAGCATAATCCAAGTAATGTTATCATTACTATCAAGTGTGACTAATTAGATATGCAAAAATAGCTTTTCTCATCTCTAGAATACATTTAGCTTCCTAAATACCCCTTTTATTTAAGATTTTTAATTTTGAGTGCTGAACATGTGAGGCAAGAGTTTGACAGCTAAGTGGATTGCTTGTCAGTGAAGACTGGATAATTTTTGCAGAGCTGTGGGTATGACAGAGGAGGTTTTCTGCAACCTGAGTCCCCAGACTGTGTTTGTGCAGCACCTGGGGGACTGAGCCCTCCCAGCTTAAACTTTGTAACTGCTGCCGAAATGCAAATATGAATTCATTAAGCTTTACGAGCCCCTCTGGAGCAACAGCCTCAGGGCCCCATCGCACAAGGGCACTGTACAAGCAGGCAGGGACACCAATGCCAAAAGTGATGGGTTCGGGGGTTAATCGTTAACAGTGGGAGCCATCTCTTCTGTTGTGCCTCTGCTTGCAGGGTCTCCCAGGGCAGGCCAGAAAACCCCTGCTTGCTTTGGGAGGTATGAAATGAGAGGGTCAATTCTAGAGGAAAGAAAGACTCAGCAGGTGTGAATTGAAACAGGTCGACTGATTTCAACAGAATTGCACCGCTTTGCACCAGAGGACCAATTCTCTCATTGTCTCATCCAATTTAGTCCTGCAGGGCTGACATTGTTTAACAGTGTTGTTGAAATGTCCAATAACAGACAGAAAAAAAAAGTGTGTGCTTTTAAATATGTGTATGTCTAGAAAGTGATTGGGGGGGGCGGGTGCAGAATGAGAAAGAAAGAGACCTAACAAAAACACCCAGGCTTCAAATTCCCTTGCCTTTTTCGCCGACTTTTACTGACAACCTTTTTCTGGTGCCTTTGTTTTTTTAAAGTGACAGTAAATTTATTATGGCTGTCACCACAACAGGTAATTGGTATGCTGTACACACTGGGGAATGGGAAAGTGGTGGGTGACAAAATTGCACTACTGTGCATAATTGTGGGCTGGAGCAGAGCACGTTGCCGGAGAGCTGCAGCGGGGCTGAAAACACCCCACTCCTTTCCCTCTCCTCCAGCCTTCCTCTAGTCCTCCTGTTATTTTGGGGGTCCATCAGGATTCTCCCAGCCCCTCATCAAAGCTCTGCCTAAAAAGTACCTTTCACATCATATCCTTCGCAATATAAAAATGAAAAGCCTACTAAACTGTGTGTTAACAGGGGCAATAATTTCCTTGCTGTGTAGTGGTAATTATGAATGACTTAAACCCACTCAGCACTTCGGATAAGCTGAGCACTGGGTATGAATTTCTGTTCCTTTATGCAGCAGGTATGAACTATTTCCCACTGCATCCGCTAGTTTTATTCAGCAGAGTTATTCACATGCTGTGGCAGAATGAAAAATCAGTAAGGGCTTTTTTTTCCGTCCCTTCTGGAGATTTGTTTTTCAGTGCAGGTTGGAGTTATCTTCCCCCAAAAGCACCACACGCTGCTATTTGGCTGACTCAGCCATTACTGGTAGCAGCAGCTGTCAGAAAGTTTTGCCTCAGTTTTAATCCTTTAGATTTTAAAGTTTTGTCAAAGGCATTCAGTGTAACAAATTACTGCAATTTAGTGTAATAACTAGGAGCCTGTTTTGTATATTTCATGAGCACGCAATATGACATCTCATCTCCCTCTCCTTTTAGCGTACGAAAACTGTTTTAGTGAATGGGAGGTAGCAAAAGATTATGTAAAATCTAACTTTACCTGCAAGTCTCTTCCTGTACAAGGGTAAAGTTTGCTCTTGCAAGATGTCATGCTGACTCCAGTAATGTTTATTTGCCTGGGCAAAAAGCACCCGGTTCAGTAAGGCTGATCAGGACTGTGTCCCCAGGTTGGCACCGCTTCAGCTACTTGTCTTTCCACCGGGGATGAAGCTTCCGGACATGTGAAGGACATGTCGCAGGTTCAGGAGCTAGTTATTTAATTGTTACCCTTCCTTAATTTTCCCACAGTCCTGTGCAAAGTCATAGGACTTATTTTCCCTTGGCATATGGAAAAAATGAAGGACCACCCATGGCTTGCCAGTACAGACCGTTTCGCATCTGCTGCACTGAGAGGAATGGATTTCAACTTTATGTGATACTTTTCTTTCACACTCTTTACAAAATTATAATAAGTAAGTTCAGCACAATGGCTCTAAAGGTGAAAAGCATGCAGCCACTGCATACTCGATATTGTTTCCAGTTGGTAGGATAATGCAGGCTCTTTCACTCAACGGGACAAAGTTAGCTGAAAAGCAGCATCCTCTTGTAACAAAATCAAGTATTATTGGCATACCTGCCCAGGACAAAATAAGCACCTTTAAGCAAGGTCCTGTTCCTTTTTGTGTCCATCATGCTGTATACATCCTCATGCTGCCCTTGGCGCAGGTACAGCCTGGTCCTCCGCGGCGCCAAGACTTCCTCCATCCTGTAAATCCTCTGCTGTTGAAGCTGCCTTGACAGGTTTTCTTGTCATCTGAAAATAGCTATTCCTGTACCCGTGATGCCAGATGTTACCGCAGCTTTGGGAGCCCCTTGCACTTAGCTAGCTCCCATCTGCATCAAACCCCACCTCTGGCTGAGCATCTCTGTGAGCCCCCATTCTGCGACGCTTTTGGTTGCAACCATTGCTGTCCTGAAGCTTTCAGCACAGCGTGCTGTCACGCAGGAAGAAGACACACACATCTGTCTCGGGTCCAGAGACATCTCTGCCAGATTCAGTAGTGCCAGCTTGCCATGCCAATAATGCCAGTAAAGCCAGCATTTCTCTGCTGAGACAGCTGCAGTATGTCATACCAGTGCCACCTCCACTGCCCCTCTCTGCAGAGGAGGGTGCCTACTAAATTCTACTGATGGGTGCAAAAGCCTATAAAAACATGAATTTCAGTGAAATCCTACAGGACTTCCCTATATATATAATTTCTAGTGTGTTTGAAATGTCTCGGTATGGTCCCTAAACTTGAGGATAGATAACATCATACAATGGAATGTGTGGTAGCTTTATTTTTGGTGGCTTTAATCACCACTGCTTTAAATATATTGAGCAGAATACAAGGATGATGCTAATAAGCAAGTACAGTCCTCTGAGTCTGAGAACACATTTACCTCGCTACACATTCTAACTGGGTGTCCTTTAATGACAGTGAAGCTTTGTTGGAAAAGGGCAGGGAATAACTGCACAGCTCAGAAAATTCACACATCGTAATGCCAGTCCTTCAGCTTCCCTCTTCCCCATGCTGTGCACTGTTCGTCCCCAAGCAGGATCATGTTGCAGCTCTCCACCTCCTGTTCTCTTCCTGCTGTTCTCAAATATGAGCAAAACAGCCTCCCTCTTGCTTAATTGAGCTTGGCTCCTATGATGTAGGGTATGTCACATTTTGTCGGAGCATTTATAGTTATTGACATTCATTTTATTAGAGAGAAGTCTTTGAAACAAAATCCATACATTGCTCGTGCAAACAAGCAGTAAAGTAATTTTGGACAGCATGGTGGTTTTGTCTGCAGCCCACACCTCTTTCCAGATGTGAAAGCCCATCTGGATGCTGCAGACTCTCAAAGGAGCAGTCAGCAAGGAGGCAGGTGAGATGAAGGAATAAACCTCTACATCATAAAACAGGAGATGGGGAATGTTTCTCTTCCATTATATGGATTGCCCATCATGAGGGCAATCCCAGTTCATGAGGCCACAGTGCAGGTGCTTGGCTGTTTTACTTGGAAAGGTGAGGAACTATAAGAAGATTGTGAGAGCACAGGTGACAGTGCTCTGCTGCAAGGGTGGCCTGCAGGCACAGCACACGAGAAGGGCATTTCCTATCCCCCTGAATCTCACCTTATTCATGATGAGGCAGGGGTTTAAATAATGACAGTGTAGTTTTCTTTCTTTTAAAAAAAAAAAAAGAGAAAATAAGAGTATATTTCCACTTGTTACAGATGTGAAGAAAAGCTAGAAAATACAACTAGAGTGCTTTAAAGGTCAAAAAATGAGACAGCAACTAAAAAGAGTCCAAGCTTCATTTTAATCTCCTGATATTTTTTCTAGCTAATTACATTAGTCTGCTGGGCCCTGCAATTTTTATACACCTGGGATCAGCAGAGATCATTTGCATCAGTCACAAGGCTATGCTACCGCTCATCCCCCTCCTTTAAGCTTTGCTAAGGGGTCAGCTCCTGCAAAGATGCTCGTGTTACAGGAGAAAGCAAGGCAACTCGGTTCACGTGCAGCCTCTGGCTCTGCTCGCACCTCGTGGGGCACCAGGTGAGGAGAGATGTGGCAAGAAGGATGGTGCACAAGGAGTCTTGGCTCCCTGACTTTACCTCTTCTGCTGCCACAGTACCCTTGCCATGCCCTTTCACAGCACAAAGGTGCTGCAGTTCCTGCCAGCACCCTCAGAGGCATTTCTGCCTGGTTCTCTTCTGGGTTCCTATGGTTGATGGCTGACAGGCAAGTACTTTGGGGGCTGATGGGCTGCATTTCACACCAGGGTCTCACCACACACCTCTGACTATACTGTCAGATGTGGTGGACTGTAGAAATGGATAAATGATGACATAGTTGAGACCACTCTTAATTCAGGGCTATTTGTCAGGGCTTTCTCCTGGCTGCAGAATTGAGAGAAAGGGCTGAACGATGGCAAGAAATGCTTGGCAACACCCCGAAAATGAGGAAAATCATCTTCAAGAGAGATAAGACCTCCTGCCATATCTATTAAAAGTATTCTGGGGACACAGAAAGCCATCCCCTACATCTTGAAACTGCTCACCTAGAGAGGAGTGCCAGAATGGTCTGGTCTTAAATGAACTCATCAGTCACCTCTGGGTGAACCTGATGCTCTTCCCAGAAATAGATCTCTTCTCTGCAACACAGTAAAATTAACAAGAGTTTCTCAGTCATACAATTCCTTAGGTATTATTGTTTTAAAAGTAGAGTTTACCAGCTTCTGTCACTGAGCACTATGCACCCAGGAACAGGCTTGGTCCCAGCACAAGCTGTCAAAGTGGATCTTCACAACAGGTCATTTTTTGACTCTGAGTCATACAGTGGCTAAGCCAAGCAAGTTCCCTGGGGTAACTATTAATTGGTTTTGTTTAATTTCACATTTTGGTGCAGCTCTTACGTGTCAATGTCCACCACAGCTGCTGGAGCTGGTTGCTGGACTGACGACTGACTACTGACCCAGGAAGTTCTGGCTATGCAGTGTGGACCTCTGTTTTATTCTTCTGTAAATAAAGTAGAAACTAGCCCAGATCAGAGAAAATCATTGATTAGACATCCCCCCTCCCAGAATAAAGGGATTCTCCTTAAAGTCATTAAAATTGTAAAGGTGTATTCTATCTCCTTGTAAGTTCCCCCACCTCATTAGAGGTCTAGCAAGTAATTGCCTTAGCTTGCAAGTGGAGAGTCTGACTGCCACCTTGCCACCAGGTGCAGTTGGTCTGGAAGGCTGCAGCCTTCCTAGGGGTCTGCACGACTCCTCACAGTCCGGATGGACTGTGCACAGAGGTGCACCGCTCCAGCTCCAGTACTGGCCCTCCTCCCACTGAAGCCAGTATAATTTTTGTGCCTATGTAGATACTACATTTATATTCAGATCTGTTCAGCCTTGTCTTCTGCTCTCTGCTGGAGAGGAGTGTATGTGTATATGTGCATATGAACAGGTATAAGTATGCATTTAAACTTGCCAGGTCTGTCTAGGCTCAAGGCTGGGCAGCTCTAGCCTTGTCTACTTCTCATCCACCACGAAAACATGACATACTTGGGCAACCTGGACTCTCAGTAGACTACAATCTCTCCCCTGGACCTGAAAATCTAACTATGGCAAATTTGAACTGTCTAGGCCAATCTCAGGCACCCCGCAGAGCTCATGAGTGTGTGTGTGTGGTCCTGTGTGTACGAGTGCATGCCATGGGGCAATACCCTTTTTTTCCTAACGCTGAAAATAGCTGTGGAGACTAATGCACAGCTTCTGGGCTCCATTTTGGCCCCTTTCCACTGTGCCTAAGGGTTTGTCTGCACTTGGTTATTCATTGAAATAGCAGCTCTGGATAATGATATTGGCTTTACATATATACATATATGTAAAGCAAGCAACAGAACAAAAAGCATTATACAGGCTTTGCTTGGCTACACAAAACAGATCAAAAGCAGTCAGTTATACGTACCATCTGCCTAGAAGTTTCTTCCCATTTTTACTTATAATGTGAGAGCCCTGCTGCAATGGAAAGGTCCAGACAGAAACATTTTTCCTAGTACTTCAGAAGTTCTCATTTCTGGGTGGCAGCAGGTAAACTGTAGTGAAAACCTGAGGGGTCATTTTCCTTTTGTGGTTCTTTTGAGATTACTGGGTAGTATTTCAGTATTTTCACTCCAGTACATCTCATTTTTTGCCTGACCACCTAATTACATTTTTCCTATTATTACTGGCTTGCAGGAACTAGCAACTTGCAAGAAAATATGTCCAGTCTCAAGCTGTTTGCAATCAATATCTCATCTTCAGAGATGATCCAGGTTTTTGGAGACAAATAATGCATCTGTTATTCATCCCTGTGATTTTAATAGGCCAAAATTACACCTGCAGATGAAAACTCTGCTAAGAACTAGGGTGCTTGAGACGAGGATTTATATTTTGCAGTGTGGGTTCCATTTTGACATTTTAAATATTCTTACACTGGCTTATCTGAGTGAGAAAATAAGTCCCTTGGACAAGTAAAACAATACGGATAATTTAGTTTAGCTTTTTACAAGATGTGTTGCCCATGTGTGTTCTCTGTTTCCTTGGATACTAGAGATTTCATACCACAGTTCAGCTCCACATACATTTTCTATTCCATTACGGCACCTGGAATATGAATGAAAAATCCTCAGAAATTGTTAAGACATGAACAAGACTGCAGGTGTAACTTCAAGCAGGAACCTCCTAGTCAGGGTCAGATAGAAGTGGACAGGGAAAGCAGAAAGTTCGTCATCTCCATGCTTCTCAGTGGTGCTCGCTCTTGTTTTTCTAAGCAGGTAAGACTTGCATGGGAATATTCTCTTCCCTTCACCATTCTGAAGCTGCAGTTGGTTTTGATTTTGGCATCCACCTGACTGACAGCTCAAAATATAATTAATTAGACCATGTGCATAGTTTGGACTAAAGGCCAGCCCAGTGCATTTTCAAACCAGTTTTCATAAGCCCTTGCACAATCATAACTGTGTGATAAAAATCAGAAGCTCCATCCTTAAGCTACACTTAGGTGTGCAGATTGATTTACTAATCTTACAAACCAGTTTACAGACAAATTCACTCTTTCTGTTCACTCGTGCGATTATTCAGCCTCTGAATATTTGCCTAGCATTTTCTAAGTCTTTTGCAAGTCATGAATATTTTCCCAAAAATCGACAGATTACTGATGAATTCCAAGTTATAGTACAAAGCCGTTTAAACAGTCTCGCAGAATTTCACCAGATAACTTTTAATGAGACTTCTTTAGTCTGGATGGAAGGGCAGGAAAGACCTACAAAAACCTGCTGAGTACTTTCCAGAGTTCCTCCATCTTTAGGTGGTGGTTTCTTTGTGTTTAGTAAACCTAGATGGACTTTTCCCATTAATTTGTTGCGTTATTTTGAAACCCCAAACAACTTCTATCATTTACAATGTCTTGCAGTAAGGAGTGATGCAAGTTAATTGTGTCTTTTGTGAACAGCCACCTCCTTGTGCTCATCCAGAACCTACCTGTTTACTTCGGTCAATGTCCCTGAGGTTTTGTGTTGGAAGAGCCCATGAAAAATGGTCAACTCCTTCAGGTCAGCCAAGGTTATGCAGACCCATGAATTCTGCTCCTTTCCAGATTGGAGTGTCTTGAATTGTTTGAATTTTTATCACAGGAAAACTGTGCTCTAGCTTCACAAATCTTGCCATTCTTCTCTGTAACCTCTCAATTCTTTGACTTTTTCTCAGCTGTTTCAAACCAAATGCAGTGTCGAAAATGCAGACATATCATAGGTATACATACAGTGGCATAATGGCATTCCCTGTTTAGTCCTTTATCATTTTCTGAACAACTCAGATCTTCCTTCACTTTTCTGAGAACTGAGTTGACATTTTTGCTACAGGCACCTCACCTTCTACAAGCCCTTTCCTTTTCCTGTTGCCAAATTTAATTGTCTCACTTCAGTCTCTAAATTAATGTGATGAATTAGGTGCTTAAACCTTGTCTGAGAGGAACTGTAAAGAGAATTTCAGGCAGAATATAGTAGAATGTCATTATTTACTTTCAAATCCTGGCAAGGCACTTAATATTTTGTGCTGTTCTCTGAACACTTTTGTTTCCTCTTCCAACTGCTAGTTCAGATACACAAAGCTTTCTCTCCACCTCCTTGCGTTTCCATCTTCCTTCAGAAGGAGGGGAACGTGTGTGAACTGGGGGGTGCCAAGGCTCAGCACCACTCACCGAATAGGGAAAGCGAAATGACATTAGAGGTGACACAGGATTTCACTGAAGTAGTAAGGTACATCTTATCTCCTTTTTCACATCAGTGGTGGTTGATGCTTGGTGTCAGCGTTTTCACTGAGAGTCCACCACTGACGCCTGCATGTCTCTTAAGCCACATGAGGATTTCACTGACACTGGGGGATATTCCCTGGGATTCAGTCTCCAGACTGGAACCACTTTGCAAGGGCAACATCTGCCTAATGGGGGCAAAGGCCAGCATTAATCAAGCCCTTGTAGCAAAAGGCCCTGGCAAAGCTTCCTAGCTGGATTCCCAGATGTGTTCTTGCCCACGATGTAGGAAAGTGGACTGGGAGGGACCTGCTACCCACCAGGGTAGGTGTCTTGTTTCCAAAAGGCATCAAGCCTTGAAACGGCTCGTTGGGTGGTAATATCCTAGAAAATGCATTAGAAATCACTTTATAAGTAGGCTTGCAAACTTTATTTTTGTTGGTCATACCACAGAAGAAGCCCTGACAAGGATGATGGGCCCCACTGCATTGGAAGAATGCAGGCTTGTGGTTGGAGAGGGCTCCTGCATTGGGAAGCCTGCTTAAAGGCAGGATCATTAACTCCAATTCCCTCCCAGGAGAGTGGCCTGCTTCGTGACTAATGCTCAGCACAGTTAAGTGGCACAGCTAGAGTTCTTGGCAAAGCAACATATGGTGTTTTCAAGCATTTTAGATGTTTCACTGCATATGTTTCCCACTCTGTTACCTCATGACACTGCAGGGCATCTCTTTGCCCTGCTTATCATTGCTGCGCTAGTCCTGTCTACCTTTTTTTTTCAAATGTTAATTATTTACAGTGTTGGTACTAGAAATTCATAATACAAAGACAGATATTACCTGTGTATGTACCATTATGGCGTTTTCTTGTAACTGAGACTCCAAACTATGCAAAAGCTTTTTGATGCCAAACTCTGCCACTACTTTTCCATCATATTGTGTGTGCTACTCATGAGTCGGGGACTCTGTGCAAAACATTGAAGCCTTGGTTTTATGCCAACTAGAAACTCAATACACTTTTTGACTGCTTGGCCTGGGTCCTTTGCAACAACAGCATTTTCATTTGCACAAGTAGCCTTTACATAAATAAGCTTGGTTCAGAGGCAGGCAGAAAGATAGATGCACGCACAGAGCAATAAAGCCCAGCCATGCCAGGGGGGATTACCAGTTAGTACAGCATGTTAATTCAGGGAACCACATTTGTCTTCTCTGGAAAAGCCATTGTGGTATTTTCTCCAGAGTCTACTGAGCCAGTCCCAGAACAATCCTCATGAGTCATCAGTTTCCATTTGTACAACCCGGGTGTTAAATGAAATGAGAGAGAGGCAGATAATCTGTTTGCGTCCACATGACTGATGCCAGAATGAAATGCAATGCTTCGGGAGGGGTGTGTGTGTGTGTGTGTGTCCTACAGCCAGGTGGCTGTAAGGTTAGTTCTCTTGTCAAATCTGTGTCCCATTTACTTCCTGAGTATACACTGAGGAACAAGGAAGGAGGGTTTTTTTGCTGGGGTCTTCTTGAATCTACTAAATTTTCCATCCTCTGAACATTTAAGAGAACAACTAGTCACATAAGCTAAACAGGAGTCGATCATAGCAGTACTAATGTTAATAGGCATGCTGCCACGGCAAAATGAGGACTTTTGTTTTTTCAACCGTACGTGGCCAAACCATTGAAAAATTATTCATGCACAATAAGGACTCAGCAAGAAAAATATCAATACATATAGGGCACAACTCTCCACTGTAAGCTGGCTGCTCCACCCTGGTTTGGCAATGTCACAGCAGCAGCATGGCATCTCACGTGCAGAGGGCCCTAGCATTGCCTTTGCCTCCCCATTCTTGCTCCCTGCAGAGACCATTTCACAGAGAGGTGACAGAGCCGAGGCACCCATTTGACCCAGAAATCTTCAAGCTGCTGAAATTGTCTGAGGGTGGGTGGCCCTGCTACCAGCCGTAATGCACAGAGACCCCGAGGCTGATCTACATTTTGGTGGGGTGACACCTACCCCACAGTGAGCAGAAAGAAAAATTGACCGAGTGTAATTTTGATCCCTGAATTTTGCAGCATGTATCCTGGACATCAAACCTGAAGGCTTTCTTGGGAGAGCACAGAAAACCCAGGAGCCTCATGACTTTGGGAAAGTCAGGACAGTGACTGTCCAAGTCCCGACCAGAGGGCTTAGAGGGGTTCCTTGTTAACCTCTGTAGGGGTCTGGCTGGCCATCACCCCAGCCCCGGAGAAGTCCAGGTGGTTTTCAGCCCCTCTTCTGATGGCTTTTAAATCTCTCAGGATAAAATAAAGCAAGCAAACACTCACATTCAAGCTAAACTGAAAAAAAAAAAACCCACGTTGCAATGGGTCACCTGAGTCGTATATTGACTTGTACAAATGGATCCATTTCCAAGAGAGAACAGCTGAAGAGTAAATCCTAGCCAACTAAATCAAATGGAATCAAATGCAGTAAGATAGTGCTACTTCTGTCTCAAAGTCAAACTGACCTGCAACTTTTGACTGCTTAGAAAAACCTGTACAGGCCTGTTTCATTCACACTGCTGCCCTCTTTCCAACAACCACTTTTGTTGAATTTGCAAATACAGAAAAGACGTAATCTAGATTGCTTAGTCACTGCAATATGTGTTTCTGAAGTTTATGGGTTTTTTCCTTGATTTATGTCCATGTTTGCAAAGATTTGTGGGTTAAAAAAAAAATCCTACCTCTTAATTTCAGTTCGATGTGGACTGTGTGAGGTGCCCACATTAAAAATAAAAGCTAGATGATTTATTTTACTTTAAGCTGATACAAACAAGTCCAATAACTTGCCTGTGTTGTTTGGTACCTGACCAAAGTCCATTCTCTTCTCGGACAACACTTTATGTCAACTGCTTGCTTCACTCACAAGATAAGCTTGGCAAGCAATGTGACATGATCAAGGAAAGGTAAACTGGGCAATGGTGCTTGTTAATGCACATTCTATCTGATAAACACGTGTTTGTACTTGTGTGAAGCTCATTTTCTGCAAAGCTGAGCCTTGTAGCATAATGGTACTTCATTTTCCCACCTCACAGGCACAGGACTTTCTTCTGTCCTGCCTTTTGTATGTGTAAAAAAGGAACGCATATGTAATGTAAACAAAATCAGGAGTCAGGTCAAGACCACCTCCACTTGGGCCAAATGGTGACCCCCGTTTTGGCTTCAGAGTAGGACACTGAGAGCAGCAGGTCTGAAGGGAGCACACCAGCAGTTCAACTGACTCTGGAGCCTATTTCTGGGAAGGATTAGCTGCATTTGTGACTATCTTAAACCATAAATGCATCTATGGGTTACTAAATATCAGATGTTGGAATAATACCCTGCAATAATAATAATAATAACAATACCATACTATTAATAATACCACATTAATAATAATGATACCACATTAATAATAATGATACCACATTAATAATAATGATACCACATAATGATAGTGATGCCACATGAATAACAAATGCTGGAAAAAATCAATACAGAACTGGCTTCCCATGAAAAATGAACTGACATTGACGGTTAGTGTAAAACATATTTGCACACACACATTCACCCCATACTGGCTTTGCCTGGCTGGTCTGTTTTAGCACATTTAACATATACGTTTTTTGTCTGTCAAAGTCAATAGCTCTGTAGTGCATGGGTTACTGCAAGACCTCTCCTGTGAGTCTCCTAAATTGCTTTTTTTTTTTTTTTGACAGATAAGACCATCAGCCTTCCAATGAGGCCCAAGCCATACTCAGCAACTTCTACACTTTTTTCGAAAAAGTCCTTTTCTGTATGGAAGTGTAGGAAAACACACACTTAAAACTAAATACTAAATACTAAATACGTGCCTAAGATTTTCTCCTGTGGCAAGTTTGCATTGTTTCCCCATTAGCTGAGGATGTTTCTTTTGTTGGAAAATTACAATTTACACTTGCATTTGCAAATATCTTTCATTTCAAATTGCTTTACAAATCCTAGCTTTTGCACGGCCTTGGTCTTTGTATGAGCACATCGAAAGCTCATGCACATATTTCCAATAAGATCCCATGAGTTTATTTGTACAGGTGATGCAAAATTGCAGGCATCTTTACTCAGCACTGAAATCACAACTGTGTAAGGGGAAGCCTGCTATGAAAAAGAAGGGATTATTATTATTGTTATTGTTATTATGATTAGTCAAAGTAATGTTTCTCAAACACTTTCCATCTATTACTTGTGTCTAAGGGTCTGTTGCAGTGAAGTCACAAAATTACCACCACTAAGTGCAGGGGGTGTTGGATTAGGCCCTCCTGTGCCACAACCTTTGAGGCAGCACTTGAATATCCCTGGCTCTTTTTTTTGTCTCATTGACAGTGCATTGGCCTACATAGTCATCATCTCTTTTTATGGCTGCAATCTATCCATTCCCCAGCTAACATTAAACTAGCTCTAAACTAACCAGAGAGAAATTTGTTAGTGCAAAACCTCAGGCTTAAGCAGCTTAGTCTTTAAATAGGATTTCTGGCAGATCTGTGCTTGCCTGGGATGCATCCTGCTGCAGCTGCACTGCTGTAGGTAGCAGAGCCCTTAACTGTATGAACTGTATGGTTGCTAGCTGGTTGCTAGCAGACCAACTGCATAGAAGTCAACAGGAGCACACCAGCCAAAAAAGGTGTTGATTAAATCAGAGTTAGCCCAACATGTGCAGGAAACGCTGGGAGACCGGAGAAGTGGAACATATACCCAAAAGTTAAAACCCTGATATTTGCTTCCTAGGCCAGTAGAAAAACCGAGCTGAAGAAAATCATTATATGTCTGCCATGAACTGCACTCAATATAAGGAAATAAAATTAATCATATTAAATCAATGCCCTCTTCTATTTGCCATAAGTAATTTATATTTTTCTTAGGAAAGTTAGGCCTCTAACCTTTTGCCCTGCTGGCACTCAGGGCTCTGAGCTTAAAGAGGCAGCCTGGGCTGTTTTCTGTAGCAGTGGACAGACCCTCTGTGTAGAAGTTCCCCTTTGACACAGAAATCCTTTTTTTTCCTGCCATTTCTTTTCAGAAATTTAATTGTTTCTGAACTTCTTTTCCTGTTCTTTCTGAGAAACAAGGCAGAAAACCTGCCCCCTCTTTTTCCTTTTCTTCCAGATGTTTGAAAAAAGCTTAGTAGTTTTTACAAATTCAGGCTTTCCGAGTTCCTTTGGAAATGCTGAAAGTTCCATAGGCACAAGAGAAACAAGAATTCTCATTGCTTCCATTACGACTGTTTGAAATGCATCAGACCTTTCGTTACTGTGGTGGTGCAACAAGTCACTCGTTAGCTGGTTCGCCAAGCCTTCACAGCAAGTGAGAGTGAAAAATTCTTTGCTGTTTGGAATGAAGTCAAAAAGAAATTTTTTTTTTTTCCCCACAGAAGCACAGGTGAAAGAAACATTATTCAAAGTGTAAAGGGTTTGTTCTGGGAAGATTTGCTCTCTTTAAAATTTCAGAGCCCCAGTTTCCCTTGGGAAAATTGTCCCTTTTGCAGATTAACTAACCCTTTGGTAAAGGACCTGCATACTTTATCTACAAACTCAGTCCAACCCTTGTAGCAGTTACAGGATTTACTGCTAACATCAGAAGACATGTGGGATCCAGGCACTTGGGCTGGAGTCAGGTGAGAATGGCCTGAATGTCTCCCTGGGTGTCCCATGAACAGCCCTTGGATGGGCCCTTGTGCCCTCTTCAGCCCTAACTTTTAGGTTATATCATGTTTGATCTAAGTTCTGAAGGCTGAAAAAGGGCCTTCACTTTGCCAATACTTGTGCTTTGTCTCCCTCAGGAAATTTTACCATCCAAATGTTTGCTGGTCTACAAGCCCAAACAGAAAAAGCATCCTCTTCTTGGTGAGACTTGCAGTGTAGACCAGCTCTAACAAACAGGGACCCCATCTTTGCCAGCATCTCTGCTCATTGCTGCAGTGCAGACAAAAGCAAGCAGAAGCACATGGAGCGAAAACTGCTGGCATTTGTCTTTCTCCTTGTTTGCCCAGCCAAAGAGATCTGACACCTCATCAGCAAAAATCCTCTGAACAATCAAGGATAATTTGAATAGGGTCTAATTTAAACAATTCCTACTATAACCACACATTTGACTTTTTATTATTTTGTGTCTGGAAAATGAAGTATTGGAAGTATATGAGGGCATTGACTTGGAGAACAATACTTCCCAGAAGAACAAAGCTTAAAAGGCACCAGATGGTAAAATAAAAGCTAAATCCTTTTCTGTTAAAGAGATCAATAAGCTAAATTAAAAAGATGCCATTCATAGCAGAAGTTACATGATGCAGAGGACAACAATGGGGTCCTTTCCTGCAAACATCTGCTAGATGCATTGGCCTGTAAGGGGATACCTGGCAAGCATGTGTACTTAGCATGTCTGCAGTCCATTCATCAGCTTTGGCAGCTGTTTTGGGCCTTGCAGGGAGGCAGCCATGTGTCTCCAGGTGGTCACCATCCCAAGAACACATTCCCACCGCAACCCCAACATGGCAGCCCTTCCGCAGCCTCTGGGGGCAACTCTTGGATTTGTCCCGGTGATGGTGGTCGCTCTGCTGCGTGTTGGTCGTCCCTCCCATGAGCTTTGGCTGTGTTCTACCATCAGCCTTTCTCTTGCTTATTTCCCTCCTAGCTAGCCCCTCAGAAGCTCATTCATTACCACTAAGGGATTTGCCACATGGAAGAGCAGAGGGCAAGTCTTGTCTTCTCCTGTGAACTACCTAATGTAACCCTAATATCATTGTCCTGCTGGGACATCAACAACATCTTCTATTGTTGACTCACTCAATGCATTTAATGTTTTAGTGTATATTTAAATTTATTTTAGTGCTTTTTTAAACTGCAACAGTAAAAAAAAAAACAACTAGAAAACAGAGGTCCATGTATTTATTTAGATAATTTGATCTGATGCTCAGGCTCTGTGATATTTGATGCATTTTAGAGCAAAGATCTGGTGCCACATCAATTTTTTCTAGATACCATGGAAGAGCAATTAAGTGCACTAATATTCTTCTTTAAGAAGAGTTTCTGGAAGAAACTTAATACATTGACCAAGCCAAGAAAATGAAAATGCCCTCAAGACTAATGAAACAGATGCCTCGGGCAGCAGAATTTAGTGTTCCTTTTCCTGATTCACATTGTACTGGTCCAGGTGTTATAGTCTTACTTTTATACAGTCAGAACTTTAAAATGTATTTAGAAATCAAACTTTCACCAATGTCAGCAAGAGTTAGAGGCCTGTACATTTCTGGATTGTGCATAAAAATTTCATAAGGTGAAAATGGAACCTATTGGTCCAATTCAACATTAGAATATTTGATTAATTTTTATACCAATATCAGATTACTTCTCATTTTTATTTTCCAAATGAGAGCTAAGATTTTTTCCAGCTTTAATTTTTTATGTTAATATTTATGTTGAATTGTATTTTATTCAAAACATAAATACCTTTATGTTCTGGTCTGCTAATAATGTAGGCAATTATGAAGATAACAGCAGTTAAGACCCCTAATTCCATATGCACCAAAAGTGTTTACTGTCTGGTTTATGGCTGTGTCATTAATATTTTTGGAGTGCACAGTGTTCTGGAGCAGTTCTGCAGGCAATGCATAAATTCTGTAATACGGATCCAGCTCTGGCTTTTAGACAACTGGCTTTTGCTCAGCCATTTCAAGTGAAAATATAACACTAACCACTTTAAATCAGCTTTTCAATTATATCCACTACGAGTACTGGTGCAAATGCAAGGAAATTTATCAGTATTGCTGTTATTAGTCTTTATAATCAGGGGAACATCTACTTTAGTTTAAACAGGGAGCTTTTGGCTTTGGAACAAAAGAGCCTAAGTTGGTTGCATCCTCCATGGTGCAGGTTTGGGCAGAAATGACATCTATGATTTAGCCCCAGATTAACACAGCCTTTCAAAAGATTTCTGCAAGATAATATGCCCAAACCCACTTAAAAACTGTACTTTTGTACTTGATAAGGATATTAATTGTTCAAGAAAAAGAATTTTGATCCTCATACACTTTTAGCATGGCATGGCATGGCATATCTGAGACTCAGTGGGTGTTGTCTCTACTTTGCAAGGAAACAGCGAATACTTCTTTTTCAAGGAAAGTGCAAAATTTTACCTCCTAATAGCTCTTAATCTCTATAATAAAAAGTATTTGAATTTCATTATGTCTTACTTTCAGTCGGAGTTGTATAAAATAATGTAACACACTGAAATGTATATGAGTAAAACGCACACACAAGTTCGTAAAGACAGACATCACTTCCGTCGTATAGGTGCATGCACAGATACTATGGGGAAGGGCACGTTCTAAAATTCTAGATAAACACTGAGAGTTTGGTGCAAACACTTGACAAAAAGGGCAGTTTAGCAGTCTGTCCATTTCTTGAGTGCTTTGTGCCCCTACTTTTGCAAGCTGAATATTTGGGCCATCCATCTTTGAGCACCCAGCTACCACGTCGCTGCACCAGCTGTGTGCAGAGCTGCCCCACGCCTGGACGGCATGGGGGGACTGCACAGACAGTGTTCATGCCTCCCAGTCAGTCCCCAGCAGACAGCATACACATGTGCAGACAGTCAGAATGAAAATGTCCTCTGGAGTGTGAGAGAAAATGGCATTTACTGACAGAAAACAGGTAGGTTTGATGTTTTTTTGCGAGATCTGACAGCAGCTGCCATTTCAGGTTCTTCCCACAGAAAGCTTTCCAGACGTGAGGAGGAATGCCTATGTTGTGAGTGTCAGGTAAGGCAGCTACAACATATGTCTGGGGTCTGGCCACTCAGTACAATTTTGTATCACATTGCAGACACCATCTTCTGTGCAACACCTTTTCGGCCAGCTGGAGGCTAACTCAGAAGAAGTGCATATTGAGAAGTACAGCCTAATCCACTAACAAGCACACTAAAGCACACTACAATTGAAACCTTAAAAATTTTGGTGTTATGAGTAAAAAGCATTTGGAAGAACTTGATGTTTGTGTTTTGGATTAGCATTCATTCCTGTGCAGGAAGTCTCAGGAGTTGCACTGGGGTTGCACAAGCATCTGTGGATTCCCTTGCTGCTGTTCTTTCCTCTAATTGCTGATCGTGACCCAAGCAATTATCTTTCTTTCTCTCCCCTTGCTCCTCTGGGATCTTTACAGAGAGGATTTCAGCCTTTCTGGCACACCAGACATAGCAATATAAGGAAAGCACTTTGATATTGTATAATAGAGATAAGATAGAGCTGTTAGATAAGGAGCGATAGATAAGCTTATTTTCAAGAGCATTTACAACCAGAACCTACATATGTACCAGTAGGTTCCCACAAGAATGTGTCTTGAGGTTGGCAATCAGTGCTGGGACAGGGGATTGTGTAACATATTCCTCAGTACCTTGGAATCTGAGCCCACAAATATTTGTTTTATAGGGGACCTACTCAACTAGGTCAAGTTATCTATGCATATACCTGGTTATGGGACTCGGCACTTGGACTAGGATTTAATTCTGACAGAGACTGGATGTGACATGACACAGCAGACAGGCACAGGCTCAGTCTGAATGGGTGTCTCCATGGCCATCAAGCAGCTCCTATTTCCTGCAGGTGGTCCAGCAGCAGTGGTAGGGCACTGTGGGCACCTGCTGCTTCATCCACCCAAGTTAAAACCTCATCTGATAAAAGCAAAGCTGTGTAAAAGATGTATGAAATGAAAGTGTTAAAATACATTTTGGTCACTTCTCATTTGGGTATTTCTGAGACTAAGTTGTGATGTAATGCTTAGAGCCAGATTTGAAAGGCCCAGCTTTTCCTTTTGACTTCATGGCTGTGGACATGCCACTGTGCCTGCCCCTTTACCCTCACAGGCACCTGTATTAGTGCAAACACAATAGGAGCAATTGTGATGTGAAAAATAACCAGGCGCTCAGACACTCACATCACATCGATTGCACCCGAAAAGAGACTGAGGGCAGGATGGAAAGGGGAACCGTAGATGCTGGTCTGTAGGTAAACCATGCTCCCCATGGGGGCAACTCATCAACCCAGATCCCCATCAAACTCAGCTGTTTCCAGATATGTGGCCTCCTACATTTCCAAACAAGCTTCTTCCCCAGCTGCGTGCCCTGAGCCTGCAGCTGGGGAATGGAAGAGACACGATGACGGCTCTTTGCCACCTGCGACATGGGTGCATTGGGGAAATCCTTCTGGGTCATTCTGGCTGGCTTCAGGGGAAGACACAAAGTGACCTTAATGCATGGCAAGATCTCACACCACAGGCTCAAAAGTAGCGTGTTAGGACTGCTTTTGTTTTGAAGAGGCACTGAAATGCTAGCATGTATATGCCAATGTGTTAATAGATGCCTCCAACACAGAGCTCATGTTAAAGTCATGCATCTCTCTGCAGCAGCATTCTCCAAGAGGGGGAACTTTTCAAATCACCTTCCATCAGCAGTGTCAGAGAGTCAGTGTCCCTAATCACATGCTTATTTGCCACATGAGTTATCCCTGGGTCCTAGCAAATGGTGCACTCATTTGAGTGCTCAATGTATTGCTGTGACAGAAAACCACCAGCAAACAAACAAATAAACAAAACCCCAAAAAGTGTCAGTGGAAGCCTAGTCAAAAAAAAAAGGACAATTCCTCTTAATGTGTAGCAGGGATTGGGTAACTCGTAGTACCCTGTCATAAATATTAATTATCCTCAGTGCTGCAGGATACCGTTGGGATACTAAAGGTTCTCAATAGGGTGGCACGCCCTGACAGTGTAATCTGACTTGCAGAAATGGTCAGGATCCAGATTTGCTCTCCCTAAAAGAAAATGTAATTAACGGGAATAGCTCTTGTCAGATGTCAGAAGGGGAAAGATGGAGGAGAGAGAGTGTATTAGCTCTACTGGAGTTCTCAAAAAGAGTATTACACTGGGGAAAAAAAAATATATTAACTTAGCTTGGAAATGGAGAAAATTGCCTGAGAAGGTCTGTCAGAGCATATAACAGTTTGCTTAATGGTGTGGCTGTGCAGCGAAATTGTTTCCAAGGAGAATATGGAGCTTGAGGGATGTTTTCCAGCTTTATCAGGTACCAGTCTAGAATATGGTAACAAATGGACTTCTGTATACACAGGGGTTTAATTCCTCACCTCTCTCAACATAGATTCAGCTAAATATCTGTAAAGGGTGCCAATCTATAATTTGTTTGCTTGGGTAGTAACTACCATTTGTTTATTTATAGGGCACTGACAGTGTGTGTTCATCGCTTTACAGATATGTGCCTTTAGACAAGAGAAGAGCCGCGGTGTCCTACAGCTTGTTGTGGGTTCCTTGTCCTGTGGGAACAGCAACCTTTTGTGCTGCCCCAGCTCTAGGGATTGCTCATCTGAGTGGAGTTTGGAAGCGTCCTGTGAATATTTGTCATGGTTTAACTCGGCTGGCAACTAAGCACCATGCAGCTGCTTGCTCACTCCCCCCCTCCCTCACTGGGATGGGGGAGAGAATTGGAAGAAAAAAAGTAAGACCTGTGGGTTGAGATAGAGACAGTTTAATAAGAGAAAAGAATAACAATAGTAATAATAATAATGGTAAGAGAACAAAACAAGTGACGCACAATGCAGTTGCTCACCACCCGCTGACTGATGCCCAGCCCTTCCTGAGCAGCGATCACTCCCACCCGAGCTGCGATCACTCTCCCCCCTGACCGACCAACTAACCCCCCCCCAAGCATGACGTTATATGGTATGGAATAGCTCTTTGGTCAGTTTGGGTTAGCTGTCCTGGCCGTGCCCCCCCCCAGCTTGTTATGCACCTGGCCGAGCAGGAGAAGCTCAAGAAGTCCTTGAGTAGTCTGAGCACTACTTGGCAACAACTGAAAACATCAGTGTGTTATCAACATTCTTCTGGTACTCCCAGTACACAGCACTATGCCAGCTACTAGGAAGAAAATTAACTCTATCCCAGACAAAACCAGGTCAATATTTATGTGGGAAGTGGATGGTGCCTGTGACTAGCACCCATGGGAAACCCAGGAAAAAGTAGACACCTTGTGGATGTTATTATCAGCAGTGCTACAGAACAGCCTACACCATCACACACCTGCTTGGAAGCTGGCTTTGTGAGTGCGCTACTCTCATCAGCATTTAAACCACTTGCAACCTCACCTTGACCTTTAGATTTTGGTCCATGCTCATACACAACTAAAACCATCTAATTATCCTGGGCTGTCTGCTGATGAATTAATTATCCTTGCAAATTCCCTTACTAACAGTCCCACCTGTTTTTATTATTCTGGAACTACGCAATATACTGTGCTACATATTTTTCCCCAACCTGCCAGAGAGCTCTGTAACATGCAGCCAGGCCTCTCGCCTTCCTCACACCTCTCATATTCCAAAAGTGTGCATGGCAGCCATTTCCTCTCACCACTGCAATCAGCAGCATTACCTTACTTACTTCACTAAGGGAAAAAGCTCATTTTATGGCTTCCTGCGTTTCCTTATTAATTGCCTGAAGCATGGCTCAGTCTCGTAGAAGAGCCTGTTTGTGAGGGGAAAGCAAGAATACCTCACTTTCTCTGTTGTACCCCACAATGTTGGGTTTCTTCAGCCAAACATATTTCTGTGGATTATCTAAGGGCTGCTGTGAGCTGCAGGCTTGCAGTCCGTGTTACCTACCAAGGGTAGGATACTATGCACACATTCTACATATGTTTCCACTTCTTTTTTTCCCCCCTAAATCATGTATTTTACAGGTGTGGCTAACAGCAGGACAAGTACAAATGCAGATGTGGCTACTTACTCGATCTTGTGTGCTGCAAAGTGAACAGTTAACCGAATGCTGGCATGCAATTCTCAACGCTGCCATTCCTACGGTGCATGGCAATGCCGTGGCACTACCCACACAAGCTCCTCAAGTGCATGCTCCAGTGTAGGGATGGGTGGTGACTTTGGGACATGCGCTGGAAGCAGGAGTGATACCCTCTGGACCCCTCTCACTGTGCCAGTCCCACTGCCTTGACGTGCCTCCACCGTGAGCTACTCCATTCCAACCATCTTGAGCACCTTGCATATTTGATATCACATTATGCATGTAAAAAAATTCTGCACCTACATGCAAGTGGCTGTGTTTCATACGTCTGGATAGCCCATTCATTTCCACTGAAAGTAACAGCTTGGTATTTTGCTGTTCTGCCAACAGGCAGGGGCTAATCAAAAGTGCTCTGCTTTCATTTTCTACTTTGAAAGGGACAAAAATCTGATATCCTAAGAAAAGTGAAAAACCCAAATAGGAACAAACGAAAAATACAAGATCATAATCTAGTTACTGATCCCTGGGATACTTACTGATTATAGCATTTTCAACCCCTGTTAGCACAATGCTTGTCTGGTATTAACCATTTCCAACAGAAGAGTTCTACTAATGTTCCTCAGATTAATTTTCACTTTTGTCTCATTTCAAACCTTTTCTATCTACTGTGGACAGAAATCAATAATGGCCGTGCTGATCCTTCTAAGGTAGATATGCAGTAGTAGAGATCCAAGAGAAAAGGAATCCTTGTCACTTTATGCTCCTTGTTGGCCAAATATATAAGAAATCAGTGTCTTCAAACACATCTGCAAATCATCTACACAGTATTTTTCAGGTTCCTATCACAGCCTCAGCTTCCCGGAGCTATGCTAGGAACCACAAGGCTGGTGTCATGGAGGGCCAAGTGGTGTTGCTATACAGGCACAGTTTTGTAGGAATGGTATGCAGGCTACCAGATCAGTCACTGCATATCTAGCTGGTAGTCTCTCCTTGCCCTGCTGTCTCAGCTGTTTCTGCTTCTAAAGTTTTTCCACTGGGGCTCTTCTGGCTCCAAGTATTGTTTTAAAATCCAGGAAAATGAAAAATGGAGACAATAGCATAAACAAAGGGCTTTTACAGCCTCCTGAGCTCTCTGTTTCCTCTCACACTGCTTGTGAATGCTGCTTCTCTAGTATTTGTGGTTGAGACCTGATGGCAAGAAGTCCTAAAACCTGAAGGCAGCATTATGAGCCTGAAAAACCTGTCTAAAAGCTTAGCAAAAAGCATGAAGTTAAACACAAATCGTGTTTGTGTCAACTTGTTCACACAGCAACACTTCTACTGACTTCACTGGTGCAAATGTTCAGTCAAGCACAGAAACCAATACTACTTATCCCAGCGTCACGCAACTTTGAGACTGTACACTCCACATGAGAGATACCACAAAAGATCAAGGAAACAGGACAATGTCTTGAGGCTCTTCACCATATCCTTTCCTCTAAAATAGTACCAAGATCCAATCTTAAACCCACAGAAATTTACTGCATCTTTTGCCCAAGCGCTTATTTGACCTTATACTGGCACAGAGAGGTATATTCTTGCACAGATACTGTCATATTTTAGAGTAAACTGTTCTGAGGCTGTGAAATTAGAGGCAATGTTTAATATGGTCTGGAAGCTGTTTCTCTTTGACAAATGGGTGTTGGTGAAAGAATAATCAGTGAATGTGAATAAAACCTGCCAGCCAACTGCTAGTTTTCATTGCAAGAGTAGACCTGTGACACCCACAGTGTTTAACTCAGTGCCACTGAAATCTAGAATACTCTGCAAAACTGGGGTAGCTTTATGGTGGTCATGAAAATAGTAATTGTTGCCACCATTTCAAGTTTATTTTTGAATCCGAATTTGGACAATATAACTTTTTTGCTGTAAATGGACTTTATGTTTTCTCTTTCTAAGCTACAAATACTTGCTTCCACACTAACTAGCAGGGACTGTGTCTCACATCTTTCAGCCATATATCCAGAGTAATGGAGGCAAAAATTATGACTGTGATTGACATATGTGTATCGCTGTACTGGTTTGTGCAGTTACAGTCCCAAGTCACATGCATGCTCAGTTAGCTGCTTAAGCATAAGGACTTACAGTAACTACAAATAAAAAATGTAGAAGTACAACATTCAAAAATGTAACTTTTTAATTCTGATTAAAAATTTAATTCTGATTACTAATTTGATCACTTAAGTCTCAGACCTACCACAGCAAGCTGTAGGGACTAGAACTGAGAAAAACAAAACTAATCACAAAAATTCAGAGCTTTAACGTTTCCATTATGAAATCAGTACCAGAACTCTTAAACAATTCTAGTTGTAGAAATGCTAGGCCATACACTTGTGACAGACCAAATGATTCTCTTTTTTTGTGTATGGTGGTTTTGCTTTCATGCATGGTGTGACAGCATCAGTGGACAAGGGCAAACCAACGGACATCATCTATCTGGACTTCTGCAAAGCCTTTGACACGGTCCCCCACAACATCTTTCTCTCTAAGTTGGAGAGCTATGGATTTGATGGGTGGACTGTTCGGTGGATAAGGAACTGGCTGGATGGTCGCGTCCAGAGGGTAGTGGTCAATGGCTCAATGTCCAGATGGAGACCGGTGATGAGTGGTGTCCCTCAGGGGTCCATACTGGGACTGGTGCTGTTTAATGTTTTCATCAATGACTTAGACAGTGAGATCGAGTGCACCCTCAGCAAGTTTGCGGATGACACCAAGCTGAGTAGTGCGGTTGACACACCAGAAGGATGGGATGTCATCCAGAGAGACGAAAAGCTGGACATGAGGCGGCAGTGTGCGCTGGCAGCTCAGAAGGCCAACTCTGGGCTGCATTGGGAGAAGCGTGGCCAGTAGGTCGAGGGAGGGGATTCTGCCCCTCTACTCTGCTCTGGTGAGACCTCACCTAGAGTACTGCGTCCAGCTCTGGAGCCCTCAGCACAAGAAGGACATGGAAGTGTTGGAGCGGGTCCAGAGGAGGGCCACAAAAATGATCCGGGGGCTGGAGCACCTCTCCTATGAGGACAGGCTGAGGGAGTTGGGCTTGTTCAGCCTGGAGAAGAGAAGGCTGCGGGGAGACCTGATTACGGCCTTTCAATATCTGAAGGGGGCCTATAGGAAAGATGGGGAAAATCTTTTTAGTAGGGCCAGCTGTGACAGGACAAGGCGTAATGGCTTTAAACTAATCCAGGGTAGGTTTAACTAGATATAAGGAAGAAATTCTTTACAACAAGGGTAGTGAAACACTGGAACAGGTTGCCCAGAGAGGCAGTGGAGGCCCCCTCCCTGGGGACATTCAAGGGCCGGGAGGAAAAAAAAAACCTTATCTAGTTAATGGTGTCCCTGCTCACTGCAGGGGGATTGGACTAGATGACCTCTAGGGGTCCCTTCCAACCCAAAACATTCTATAATTCCATGGTTCTATGATTCTATGCAGAAATATCCTTGCACTTGCTCCTAGCACAGGACAGCCTTGCCAGCCAGCCATTTTGCTCATGCACCTAGGAACCCCTCTCTTTTCTGCAGGGCACACTTCCCTAGAGAACCTTTGTTATATTGGCAATGCATTCTCATTTATCTGCCTCTGACTTATTTGAGGTTTTTGGAGTGCTGACAACAGTGGCTTGAGTTAGTAGACTCTTGGCCTTTATGTGACCAGAGGAAGAAAAGCTCCTCATGGCCCAAAGTAGGCAGCCAGTCTTTCTCAGAAGCCACAGAAAAGGCCAATGGAAGGGAAGGCATAAGAAAGTTCATCACCCTTGACTGCATTAATAACCAGTTACAGAAAAGTAGCATAGGAGTTGATAAACTAAAAACTCACAATGAAAAAGTGTCAGAGACAGCTGCTGAGCAAGGTCTTGAAGCCCCAGCATGACTGATGCTGTCGGTAGTGTGACCTATGCAGCGTGCCAGTTTCAAACACAAGCAGCTGCTAAGGCTGTTGATTGAATATACAAATGTGTCCCAGGGAGAGCATCCAACTTTTTGCTGTGCTGAGGTTTGGCCAAGCCTAAAACTTTCTGTAATTTTGCCAGAGCACATATCTATCCTCTGCTTGCCAGATCTAAGAAGGAAGGTATTTTGGAAGACTGGGACTTGTACTTAGGACTATCACCTTCATCACATTCAGAATGATTTTAAGAAAACCTTTGAGACTTCAGTAACACATTAGGAAACGTTTGTGTTTTACTGGCATGTCTGCTATCTCTTTGTTTGTTTGTTTCAAGTACGGTTGCGGGAAAAATTTTCCTTTTTTCTTTTCTAACAGGAAAGGGAGATGAACAAGTAGAGAATTGCAGAAGAGCCAAGAAGGTGAGATGATGTGAGAATACATGAGGAAATTCTAGAGAATGGAAAAAAAGAATTGGAGGATAAAAGGAAGGAATAGGATGAATTATTAAGAAATCAGATTCAGTTGTCATTTACACAGTCATAAAACAGGGGAGTAAAAACACTAAAATTATGTCCTCCTGTTCATCTGAGACCCTTAGATTTGTCACATGGATTTGTTCAGGTTTTTTCATTTCCCTTTTCATCTTCCACTTCACTTTTAGTGTGAAATCTAGGCTTCAATCAGGAATTGAACAAAGGTTTATTTTCTTGAAAGATGTAGGTTGTGAGGGAAGGGAAGGGAAGGGAAGGGAAGGGAAGGGAAGGGAAGGGAAAAGGAGCAGGTATTTCTGTGGACATTATTAAGATGGCTTTTTTTTTGTTCTTACCATCTATGTTCTCCTACAAACATTTACTACAACTAAGCTACCAACTCCAGGCCTCTTTCTATATCTTGTGCTTTCAGTTTCTTCAGAGACGCGTTCTACACAGAACAAAATGTGAAAGCTAAGCTACCATTCCTTGCCATCATGCCACATGCAAAGTGCCGTCTACTTAAAGCATGATTTAAGCAAAAATGAGTTAGGGTGAGGGGAATAGGCACTCATCCAGGGAACAGAAAAGAGATCTTCTACACTACCACTCTCTAGTCTGGAACTCCTCGACTTCTGGGGCAAGTTAGGCACTGGCAGGACAAGGTACCGGGGGACACTGCCACTGAGCTACGGCTGCAGAGCAGCAAACCTTTGTGTGTCCAGGCTGTCAGGTCTGCTAGCACTCTAAGACAGGTCTCACAGGGAGAAGTGATGGCCACCCTCCGTCCTCATCAAATGAAAGGGAGCTGATGGCACCAGTATGGGGCCAGACTAGATCATCCTGTAAAGTGGGGTAGAGACAGTTAGAGCGCTGAACACAGGCTAGGTTACCTACAGACAGTAAAAGCTTGCTTTTGGTTTCTAGAAAGACAAACTACAAAAGCTATGCCCTTGGTAGCTAAGGTGCTTCTCAGATGACACCTGGTGGACAAAAACAAAAGAGATGAAAGCAGCCCGCCTTCACAGTGCAGAACTGTGCCATCCCTGCTCGCATCCACACAGTCTGCTGGTGTATTGATCAGGCGCCCTCCCTGCTCTGCTTATTCCCCAAAGTGCATTACTACAGCACCTTAGAATAAGCACGTATCCTCCACGTTCCTGTAATAGCTTTTTTTTGCACTGCTTACATTTTTTTTTGTTTGTATTCTGGCTGATGACCTGAGTTGGTTTAATTCTGACCTGTGACTTGGAGGCTAGAGTGGTGTCATTGTTTTCAGAAATAAAAATTCAAGAAAAGCCCATGTTGTTTAGCAGCAACTGGGTGTTTTTATAGTCTACAATACTTTGACAATTTTACAAATTTGTTCGCAAGAGGGCAGTTGTACCCATAGGATTAAATGCTTTGGTTTTTTCTGATCATTAATTTACTCTTTGTCTTTTAAACTATGCTCAGTTTGCTCCTCTAATACCAGCTGTCTTTTCTCACAACAAAAACCCACACTCTGAGTTCACCTGGAGAGAAACATCTACTTAGGGAAGTCTTTCTTCTGGGGAGTGGATGCTTATGTGTCCTGGTAAGATAGGTGGTTTCCTCAGGGATCTCATGGATCGGACTACAACTTTACTGTGCAGTCCTTCTTCTGTACTTGCCTTGAAGGATTTCAGAAAAATAGGAGATACTGATGCTGAACCAATTCTGTGATAGAGAATGCCTCTTCCGTAAAGGTAAGTGGTGATGATCAATTCTGTTATTGCTGGCATTGCATCTTCCAGGTTAACAGGGGTTTTTTCTGTTATTTGGGCTTTATTGTTCTATGCATACCCAGTTTCTTTGAATTTTAACAGCTTTATTTTTTTCTCAGTGTACTTCTGTGCTTTATTTTTGTGCAAAATCTTGAAAGCTTTTATGAAGCAAAACACAGACAGAAGTCAGGGATTTGCTGACTTCAATCACCAAACTAAGCTGAGAAGGAGTGTGGGAGAGGTCAGGATGTAATTACGCTATGTAATTACCTACCTGGTTTCTTCTCGATCTAGATTACCTGTTCAGAAGAAGTACAGAGAGGCCAACCAAGAGTTGCGGCATTGTATTTGGTCTGGCTGGGACGGAGTTAACATTTCCCACTGCAGTCCACGTAGAGCTGTGCTTTGTGTTTGTAGCTAGAAGGGTGTTGATAAGACACCACTGCTTGGGCTGCTGCTGGGCAGTGCTGGCACAGCATCAGGGCTGTCTCTCCAACACCCCCCCCCCCCACCCCCAGCAAAGGCCAGTGGGTTGGGGGTGGCCCAGAGGTTGGGAGGGGACACAGCTGGGATAGCTGACCCAAACTGACCACAGGGATATTCCATATTATGTGACGTTGTGCTCAGCAATAAAGCTGAGAGAAAGGAGGGGGGTGGGAGAATTCGTTATTAAGGTGTTTGTCTTCTAACTGCTACATGTACTTCCCAGGAAGTGGCTGGACATCGTCTGTTGATGCAAAATAGAAAATAAACCTTTTTGCTTTCCTTCACTTCCGAGTGCAACCTTTGCTTTCTGCCTTTATCTTGACCCATGAATTTTTCGTCTTGTTCTCTCCCCCAGCCCTGATGAGGAGGGGGAGTGATAAGAGCGGCTTGGTGAGCACCTGGTGGCCAGCCAAGGCCAACCCACCACAAGCATACCGTCCTGGCCCAGCTGAAAGCCAGGGTTCATCATCATACCAGCATCACAACTTGATGCCTGACATCCCAGGGGCTTAGTGCCAGAAGTAGCCAAGCCTAGCTCTGCCCCAATACCTCAAATACCTCTGCACATGCTTTCCAGGGCATCTCTAAAAAGTCCACAGGCCTCTGAGTAACTCACAAATAAAGTATGTGGCAAAAAATAACATAGAATGACCATCCAGAAACTGGTGAACTACTGAACAGTTACCTGAATTACACTATGACCAGAGGCACCTTGTTAAAATGCTCACTGAAGACAGGTGCTTGCTGTGGTGCTTACTTGCCCTGACCAGTTATCGGTTTGCTGACCCTGATAACAGAAACCTTGGAAGGGCTGACAGTCACCAAAGGAAAGCAAATACAAACGTATCTCTAGAAGATATATCTCTTACATCCAACAGTGAAGGACAAGAAAAGCATTGAAACACTGCTGTGGAGAGAACACTTTTACAAGCCATTTCAGGTAGCAATCTGAGAACAATCCTCCTTAATTTATGCTGATGACTATTTTCAGGTTTTGAAATGTTCTCCTTTACTTGTTAATTCCTATTCAGCAAATACAAAGAAATAAAATGTAAGTGCAGTCATAAAATATAAAGCAGGAAAAATATATCAGGAAAGTGGTCTTAAAAACATCAATTAGGCAATAAAATGTCTTCAGCTTGGGCCATTTGGTTAGCATCTGTGAAAGCTTTTGTGTTCTGCAGCTGGGAAAACACCAGTTCATAAAATTTCTTTAGCTAGCAAAGCCACTGCACGAATAGATTATTTCTGTTCTACAGAAATGTTAATTGGCAACTCATTAAAAGTTTGATTAGTATGTGCGAGTGAAAAACAAGATCTTGAGATCCCAAAAATGTATTGAATATGAAACTCTTCATTTTCTGTCAAGATAACGAGGATATATTCCGGTCTTCCTGAAGGAAGCGATGAATACAAAACCTTAAATCCTGACATAAATGAAACCAGAGCCAGTAACAAGTGTGCTCCATGACTTGAAAAAGGAAAAAAAGTGTTAAATCATATGTGCAAGACGGTTAACCAGTCATAGTCAAATTACATCCATACCAGGTTGTCGTGGTTTCAGCTGGGATAGTTACATTTTCTTCCTAGTAGCTGGCATAGCGCTGTGCTTTGGATTCAGTACTAGAAGAATGCTGGTAACACACTGATGGTTTAGCTGTTGCTGAGCCGTGCTTACACCAGTCAAGGGCTTTTCAGCTTCCCCTGCTCTGCCAGGGGCACAAGAAGCTGGGAGGGGGCACAGCCAGGACAGCCGATCCCAAATGGCCAAAGGGCTGTTCCAGACCATATGGCATCATGCTCAGTGTATGAAGTGGGGGGAGCTGGATGGGGGGCAGCAATTGCTGCTCGGGGACGGGCTGGGCATGGGTCAGCAGGTGGTGAGCAATTGCATAGTCCATCGCTTGTTTTGTCTATTCTTTTACCATTTCTTATTACTTTCTCTTCCTCTTCTGTCTTATTGAACTACCTTTATCTCAACCCACGAATTTCACTTTTTTTGTTTGTTTGTTTTCTGATTTTCTCCCCCCGTCCCACCGGGGAGGAGGGGAGCGAGCGAACGGCTGCGTGGTGCTCAGCTGCCGGCCGGGTGACACCACAGCAATGGCTCTTCCCAGCTAACAGCAGCCACGGCGAGAAGAGCGGGGACACGGCGCTGCCCTTCAGCCAGCACCAACTTGCTGCCAGCCCTGCGAGGGCCCCCCGCCTGCAGGACTCCTGGTGGGCCCACCGGTCAGGCCAGCGCTGCCCACCGGGGCTTCGGCACC
>NW_009259319.1:2461041-2465665 GCF_000687185.1 Egretta garzetta
CGTACAGGGTGCAGGGATGAGCGCTAAACAGAAGCCTGTAGGAAGCAGCGTGGGTTTGCTGGGCTGGCCTCGAAATGGCGGTGGCTTCGTCACCTGAGCAGGCGGCTTCATCATCTGCGTTCCTGGCAGCGGTTATTACGCTAAGGATGATCAGGGCTGCTCTGAATAGGAGTTGGCAGTTTGCAAGGGACACTAAGCAGATTTTGGAAGCTAAGCCAGTGCTTTTCTTGAACCAGGTGAAATGGGGGTAATCTGCCTAGTGTAGATTACGTGCTTGTAGTCAGGTAGGTAGTCAGTCACTCTGACTGGTCATCGGCCGACTGCCGCGGGAGGCAAGGCCGCTGCCTCGATTTAGGGTGGCGGTGTGGCGAGCAGCCTCTGTTACAGCAGGCGGATGTTGCAGTCTTCCCATTTTCCTGTTGAAAAATGCACTTTTGTGTACGGTCATCAGCCGGCTGACACGCCTCACTCTAGTTTTACACCTGCGTGACTTAAAATGAGTTGAATTGCGCCAGTACAAAACAGAAGTAGTGCTGTTATCCTGCACTGTCGTGGTGTCTGCTTAAAAATAACCAAGGACCGTTTAAAAATAAATGCTGTTTTTGAATAATACTTGATTTTGTTACGTACAGAATGACAGCTGTTCCAGTACTGCAGGTGCTGGTCGACAATTTCAGAACGGGAAGATCAAAGCTGAACAAGCTAAGAAAGTTGAATTCTTAAGAACTGCAGAAAAGCTAAAAACTCAGTAAGTTAAACGCTTCGTCATAACTATATTTTTGTGCTGTTCTGGAGGTAACGTAACTCAAGGTTCAAGGTAAGAATTTATGGTAATGAAACCTTTGGGCTAAGATTTCCTTTTCAGGAGCTCAGGCAGATTATTGTGGTTGTTACAGTAATTCAGGATAGGCTCGTGAGCTCCAAAATGCCCTGTTGTTCTAATTACCATTTGGATTTTAGTCAGGCATCTTCTTTAGTAAGCTATTGCTGCACTAGATGCACAAAAAAGAAAGTGTGTGTGGCATAATTGAGTTCACAGTTTTCCTACTCAGCTGTGCTTACCCTTCTAAGGACCTAAAGCCCTTAAGATATACCAACAAAAGGGGAATTGCAGCAGCATTACAACAGCCTCTTCAGAGAAGACTGAATATCTAGGCCACTGCTTTGGAAAATGGGCGTTCAAGACTGCACAGGCATAGAAGTGATTTAAATCTGTTTCCCCACATCTTGAGTCAGTGCTGTAACGACTATGCTGGCAGGTAAAAAGAACAGTGAGGTTTCTTCTTGCACAAAGGAGCTTTATGAAGAATAGCTGGCATAGCCACCCAGCTGAAGGAGAGGTTTGTAGTTGTGAATCCTGAATGAACAGTGACACTTAAATCTCACAGCAGTGTTGTATGCTGTCTGACTGAATCACCTCCTCCTTGCTTATTCTGGATCTCGGGTTATGGCTCAAAAATTGACTGCTGGGTAATGTAGACATTCCAAAGCAGCTTCGAACAAGGCATGCCATTTAACTACGGCAAATTGTCCTAATGTAGTTGTTGTGCTCTGAAGGCTTTTAGTGCGCTGCGTGGGGAGATTTGCTACTTGGGTCTGGTCTGCAAACTCCAGTGGACAGCAAAGCATTTAAACTGTGAACCATAAACTGCACCATGTAGGGTTTTGAGCCATATAGCAGCAATAGTCTGCTGAAGAACCAAGCTGCTACTGAAAGGAACCTGATGAAGTTCAACAAGGGCAAGTGTTGAGTGCTGCACCTGGGGAGGTCAAACCCCATGCACCAGTACAGGCTGGGGGCTGACCTGCTGGAAAGCAGCTCTGCCGAGAGGGACCTGGGAGTCCTGGTGGATGACAAGCTGACCATGAGCCAGCAGTGTGCCCTTGTTGCCAAGAAGGCCAATGGTATCCTGGGGTGTATTAAGAGGACTGTGGCCAGCAGGTCGAGGGAGGTTATCCTCCCTCTCTGCTCTGCCCTAGTGAGACCCCACCTAGAGTACTGTGTCCAGTTCTGGGCTCCCCTGTTCAAGAAAGATGAGGAACTCCTAGAAAGAGGTCAGAGGAGAGTGACAAAGATTATTAGGGGACCAGAACATCTCACCTATGAGGAAAGGCTGAGAGCGTTGGGCTTGTGAAGTCTCCTTCTCTGGAGATATTTAAAGCCCACCTGGACAATGTCCTGTGTAACATGCTCTAGGTGAAGCTGCTTTAGCAGGGGAGTTGGACTGGACAATCTCCCGAGGTCCCTTCCAACCCTTGCTATTCTGTGAAAGACAAGAGTTTCATGGGCTGTCGGCAGTGTTGCTTAACGTTGGGATTCCTGCCAGATGTTTCTGTACTGTGTGGCACCAGTGTCCTGCTGTTCTGATCTCTAATGTGGTTGCACCAAACTTCACAGTATCTGCAGTCCTTTTGCGTGTGCCGTTCTAAGGTTAAGCCCTACTATCCTGCCTGGTTGTAGTATGGCAGAGCACATCACGCTCCAAGTTGTCCTCCAAAGCTTCTGACCTTAGTAAGAAAGCAGAAGTCACCTATGGGTCTCTGTACTCTACATAAAGCATAGTCAGTAAGTAAGGTACAAGCTTTAATATCTTAAGTTATTTAAATGCTAATGAACTTGAATTTAAATCTTCAGTTGCAGTAGCACTATTACTGCTGTTAAGGCTGGGGGAATGTACTTGGTTTTGTCTGTGCTGGAGCTCCCTCTATGTGTGCAACTGCATTAATACAGCCTGTCTCCTGTCCCTGCGGTTTCCAATGAAAGGCTCCCCGATAGTGAGCATACAGAAAAAAATTCAGGCCATTTCAGTGTGTGAGCCACTGCCTTGTCGGCAAGGTAATTTCCTTGTTAATGTCTTTGTCTTGTTCAAGTTCTTCAGTTACTTTGGTGTGTAGTTTTACAACTGCAGAAGGATTTTCCTTGAAAACAGTTGTAGGAATAAACCAGTGTTTTGTATAAAATCTAAGACAGTCCTTTTGACACGGCCTCAGCTGGATACCAACGTTGGAAAATCTTGGGGCTTTGCTAAGTATTTGTGCCTCACTCAGTGTGGTACCTTTTCTCCCAGGCTTGCAAATGCGGAAAAAGACAAAAATGGACATCTTTACAATAGGAAGAGTGATTTCAGGGTAGAATACAGCATACTAGAGGAACTGGAACGCTTTCTCCTTAATGAGGCCCAAGATTCAGATTTTGTGTCACACAATGAACTGCTGTGTGGCTTTTTGGTTTGTTTTTTTTTTACTGTTGTTTAAATGCTTTAATAATCAGTAGTACAAGGAGATTAGTTCAGGTGGAAGGTAGATGCTGATAAAAGTGTATTTCACCATGTGTACTACTTATAAAGACTTCCGCAATTCGCTTGCAAAATTCAGAAACTTAAACATTTTGTTTATTAACTGTTTTCTTTTAATCTTGAATGCAGCAGATATCACCCACAACAACTCATGTGAAAAGTTAATTTGAGAAACCTGGAATCCATTTTGTGTGCATACTGCAAATCTAATGTAGTCTAACTGGGGTACAATAAATATATAATTACCACAAGATAATTTCTCACATGCTGCCTTTAAATATACTTATAAACAGTCCTGTGTTTGCATTTTTCAGATTCGTGAATAATGAATATTCATAGTCTAAATAGTGCTGTGGGATGGTACACAGTCCATCCTACAATATCTGTTCCACTTGCAGACTAATTAAATACTTCAGGGGAAAAAAGTGACTTCCTGGTCACAGTACCTAGATTCTTTCAAAAGTAATCAACTAAATCATGCTATGCCTTCTGATAAGAAGATCAAAACAGAGTAAGTTGAAGAAGGGAAAGGACATGTAGAGACAACTAAAAATACACTTACCCTACAAATTTGCACGTGTTTTAATGTATATCTTTTAATTAAGGAAACTTACCATATCCTTTACATCTTGCAATCCTTGAGAAATGTAACTATTTCCGATGAATGACTTGAGCTAAAAAGTTCAGAAAATTTTCCAGGGGTAAGAAGGAAGTATGGATGGAGATAATTTGTGAGGTAATAAAGAGGACAAAGATGAGAAGTGTAAGGCATTACATGTGAGATGCGAAGGAATGTTAAGAGTATGATCTTTCAGGGTGCTAGAACCCATAAGCTTCTCATTTAGTATGTTCACGTCTTTCAGCACAATCTACATGCTTTTACACTTTCTTGTAGTCTCAGCAGGAGCTAGTAGAGTCATGTCTTAGCTACATTTTATTACATTTAGGTCTTGCACTCTGTTATCCCTTCTTTAAACCAAATCTTTTAGGATGGAAGATACAGCTCCTTACTACCTAAGATGTATCCAGAACTTCATCCTCATCAGTATTGCATTTATGGACTCACAAGGAGCCAAGTGACAACAAGGCAAATAAGTGCATGCATGCTTGGAGTACACAAAAACATTGATTCTACTTCAGTTAACATAGCAAATAAATAAATCTCCTTGAAGTAGTGCATCCACATAGGCTTTCCAGGCTTGTTTTGTCTGCATTTCTGAGTGTTTTGAGGGCTAGGTCAGAATCTCCCTCAAAATTTTAGAGGCAGTGCCATCTGCATAGGCAATATTCTCCAAACTCCAACTACCTGATAAAGGGTTGGGGGAGTT
>NW_009259319.1:2465724-2472265 GCF_000687185.1 Egretta garzetta
AAAACCAACAAAACCCCTACTGATTTAATCTAGATAAGACTATCCTATTGACACCTTCAGAAATAGAAGCTACTAATTTTAAAATCTGCTGACGCTGTGTGGGGAGATAAGTGGCCCATGCAGTCAGCTACACGCAGTTACAGGCATGTTAAAATGCTTAGTATTGTGGCAGTTTCTTATGATAAACAGAATTTGCGTCCCTGCTTAGATGAAATCCCCCGGGTTATTCTGGACACATCATGGCTCTTGTTTTTGTATTGAGTTTAATACACAAAGAAACTGTTAGAACTATCAGCGCCTTGTTTTGTTTAACAGGAGCTAAAATCCTGCAGCGGCTATCAAAAATACAAAATAATGTGAAGAGACTTCAGCAACAATTAAAAGATGTGAAGCTTACACCAGAATGTAAGTTGTCGTGACAGATTTGAAAACATTTTCCTCTGTAGACAGGTTTCTTGCATAGTTGGGCTTGGAATTGTCCTGCGGACTTGGGATACTCTTTCTCCGGTCTGCTTTTTCAGGAATCTGGGAAGGGATGAATGCAGAAGCATGAGAAATGGTGAAAGATCGTGCAGTTCTGTGTGGAAACAGAGAAACTTACCCTGTCTTAGAAGTGGTGTGGGTTTGTTTCTTCAGGCTGCTGAAAGCCAAGTATTTTCTATATGTGACTCTTTGCCTTATGCAAAATGAAATTAGTATTCTAGTGCTGTTTAGATACAGCTCCCTTTCATCTGGTAAGAGGTCAGAGTAGGGTCTACAGGGAACTCATTTCTAGCTGTCCACATGGCTTGAATTGTAAGTTGGAATATTCTGTGGAAAATGCCGAAACAACTCATTCGGTTTGGGTATTTTGAAAATTTTTGGAAATAGGCACTGAAAGAACTGTTCTCCTATGATACTCTAATACCATGTGTGGAGCTCAGGTTGAAGCCCTCATATTAGCTGAGGGCTTTCTGACGCTAGCTAAAATGCATCTCATTTTATTATTCAGTGTCTATCCTACAAAAAATGCGTTCTCTTCTTAAGCTGTCAGCAAAGATACCAAGAACTAACAAGGCAGGAAAGCTGAACTAGGAGTTTTAGGTGATATAAACTAAATTGGTACAGTTATTATTTTCTAAAGCCAGGTTAGTTAAACTGTGTGTTCAATATGTGTCCATAGAGATGTTGTGCAGGTTTAAAACAGATTCTAAAACTTTCTTCTACCATTGCAAAATAGATCTTCTCTGGACAGCTGTCTTGCTGTCTTTCTCCAGATCAGGACTACAGTATGCTGGCAGTATAGGATAAAGTCTTACTTTGATGTTTCTTGTCAGTTTTGTAAAAGTAGTAACCTATAGGTTAAATAGGATTGCTACAGCCTGGTATAAACCAAAGATTTGAGTGGGCTGCTTAAGTGACTAACTGCATCATTATAAAAAACAGCAGTGGAAACTTTAGGATAAGACTGTCTTACTCTATGGGTCTGTTGAAGGCTATAATGGAGGTGAACATTTACACTGGGATTTGCATCCTGTTAGCTAAATCACTGTGAAATCACGCCTTTTGAATAAATGAGAGTCTTGTCTTTTAAGGCTGTTTGAGATGGAAGTGCATGCTTTTTTGTACAGTCAAAGTGTCCCAGAAGTCTCTGTAAGTGCCTACATTTCTGGATAGTGCTGAATTACTGGTAAATACTGTAGACTATTTAAGTGATATGCTCTTTTATTCTTTTCCTTTTTAGTTGTTGACAAACTCAAGGAAATTATGGAAGAAGTTGAAAATACAATCAATTCTTTTAAAGAGGAACAGAGGCAAATGTATGTTTATACATGCTTAAGCTACAAGAAAAAGTGCTTTCATAAGACACAACGAAAATTTTGCATTAATCAAGTAAACTATTCTTTTGATTTACTCTTGCTAGTGATTCCTGTGGTATGTAAATCAAAACTCAGGCTATCAACGTTAGAATCTTGATAAACGGCTGTTTGGAGAGGCTGTTTATGTAGCTATTGCAGTGATCCAATGTAACAATGATTTGCCTCTGAAAAGGCTTTTCAGAGAAAGGCTGCAGAAGAGATTAGATTGTGGGGTTTCTGTTGTTTTGTTTTGTAAGTGGGTGGGGTTTTTTTCCCCCTTTCTCTCTGCCGGTGTCAGAAGGGAATTGAGTTAGTTGTTTTGAGTGCCATAAATGTGTGCTTTCACTAAGAGTAACTTAATTCTGATTGTGTAGTGCTTTATTGTGGGATCATTAAAACTGTGCTGTCATCTGTGTTACCGTTTCAGTTCTTAATCTTGGAAGAATAGCTTTTGTGTGGCATTGAACAATTCCAAAATTAATTTTTGGTGAATGAACAATGAATCCTGGATTTTTTTTTTCTTACACTTCAGTGTTTGTTCTCTTTTCAGATATGAACAGCTTTTGAAGGAGGAAAAAACTGCCATTAATGAGCTCAGTGTCTTTGAGAGAAAAGTGGAACTGTGGGCGTTAGGCAGCTCAACAACAGAAAAAGTTTTGAAATTACCATCAGCCAGGGTCTCAGTTGATAAAACACTGGAAAGTCACCTACCTGAAGAAGTAGTAGAATTTGAAAGATTTTTTCAGCGAACAGGAGGGCGGCAAGGAGGCTGGGATGATTATGATCATCAAAATTTTCTGAAAGTATGGACAAAACATAAAGGAAGACCATCTTACATGGGTGAAGCCCTTGAGTGTCTCTGTGGAAGAACAAAAGAAGATATTGAACAGCATGACAAATGGTATCAAGAATTTTTAATTTTACAGGAAAGAAAGAAAGAGGTAAAATAACTCCTCTAAGGCTTTCGTAGCTTTAAGAAAAAGTACTTACTTTTACAATGCATGCATTTCTTACTTTTGTATTTGCCTCCCTGGCGGTGGTGCTAGGTGGGTTTCTGTTAAAGTTGATGGCATGTAACTGAAGTCTTTAGTATCCTCCCCTTGCCAAAAATACTTGTTAGGTCTATGCTTACTGGTAGTTCTTTAAGACAACACAATGAAGAGGCCTGTGCGTTGCCAAAGTGTATTAGAAATGCTTTTGGTGGCAGTGGTCCAGCAAGTTAGATGCAAATCCTGGAGCAGTAAGCAATCCCATCTGAAATTGCAGTTCTTACTACATCTGTCCCTAAAAATATCTGTCTTACTGTATAGCTAATATGCCTCTGCCATCCTGATATAGAGAATTATGGTTCCTTCAAGAGCTATCCATCTGAGTAATAAAAGATACACTGACATAAAAACTGAACTATAAAATAATAGTTGGAATTGTTAATTTGAAGAAAAAAATTAAGACCTGAAAAATGTTTGCATTAAGAAAGCATATTACACCAATGTTCATAACTACTCCACGGTAATATGAATGCCATAACTGAACTCATTTTAGCAGGTACATATTAAACCTGCCTGTTGAAGCCGTGAAAAGCCGAAACCAGAACTCAGTAGTCTTGGCGACTATTAAGCAGTTTTTATTGTGGCGCCGGACGCACAGGGGATCGCTCCTCCTAATGTGCACACCACACAGAGTTAATTGCATAGCTTATGTACTAATTTTACATACATATTCATTACATTCCTCAGAAAAGGCAGGCATAGGTAAATTAATTCCTGGAAATCATTTACATATTCTCCTCCCAGTGGCACACACTCAGTGATTTGAGTTGGTGGTCTTCAGGGGTCATTTACTTCACCCACTCCTCTTCTTCACCTTGTCCTTTTGGTGAATTTTGGCTTTTACCCCCCTTATTCTGCTGCCAGAACAACACAGCCGGTACCTGCCAGCTTCCCATCCCTGAAACATTCCCCTTTACCTCCGTATCTCATGGTTCCCATCCCTGGCTATCCTCATATCGACAAACGTTTTGTCCCCTACATGCCTTCCAAGGCTGGCAACAAAGATAGGCAATTTACTACAAATATCTTTTTTTTTTTTTCTCTAATGATACACATTGCAAACACTGTTAGTTTCTTATCTACAGTTTCTTACCTCATATGGTTAGTAAGTTAACCTAAAACACAATGTTAGTACTTTAAGCTGGATCCTCCTCAAGGATGTTCTGTTTTTTCAGGGCTGTTACCACATTCCAGCTACAGTTGGCTTCACAAAGGTCTCTTGTTAACCCTTTAGCAGCCCTTCACTGCGTGATCCACAAAAGAGAAAAAAAAATGTGAGGAAGCAGACATAAGTGCTTTTTTGCCTTAAGTTTTGCCTTTAGTAGACTTCTAATTCCTATCTGCAGTTTGTATCCTTGCAGTCCATGTTTTCGTCAGAGTGAATCGAAGTATGTGTAAAATTTTCATGAAAACCTTATTTTTTTTCCTGCTGTTCTCTTTCAGTCAATTAAGAAGTGGAAAGAAAAGCAGCAGCAAGAAAAAGAAGGGAACTTAAAGGAGAAAGAGAAGTCAGAAAAAATGCTCAAGAAAAAACTGCTACAATGTGAAGAAGCTCAGAAGCAAAAAGCAGAAGAAGAAAGAAAAAGAAAACAAGCTGCAATTGAAGCATGGAAGAGACAGAAGGCAATAGCATTTGCAATGGAACAAGCATCACAGCTAAAACTAGAAGAAGAAGAGAAGAAGAAGAAGCAACAAAAAGAACGCCAGCGCCAATGCCACATGAAGTTACTGTTGGAAAGGTATAGCTTGCAGAAGAAAGAAAAAGAGGAGCTTGAAAAGCTTGAAAAGGAGAAGAGAGTGGAATCTGAAAAGGAGAAGAGAGAGGAAGCTGAAAAGGAGAAAAGGAAGAGAATTGCTGCAGAAGAAATTACTAAGTTTCAAGAACGTGTGCGTAATCACATCTCCGTTTATGCATGTTGTTTTAAATTCACTTACTTCCTCCTGTAATATAATCTGTTAAACACTTAAAAAACCCCTGTAATACCCAAGTTCCCTTCATTTAAGTCTTATTATTGATTTACTGTGAATAACAGCATCTGTTACATCTAAGGAACAGTATGAAACTTTACTCTAGACAACGATTTTGCTTTTCCTCAATATCTAAGTTCTGCAGGATTATTCAAGCCCATATTCATTTCTGCATATACAAGTGGTTTTATTTACTTCAATGTGCAAATGTTTGGGGAAGACAGCTTAGGCTGTGTTGCTCTCCATGCTGTAGAAAACGTCAAAAGACCTGATTGTTGCATGCAGGTATGAAATAAAAAGAGATGTTGAAAATCCTGCAGTTTCAGTAGCTGCAGAGTCAAGTTAGATCCCATCTCAGTGTAAATCTGATTACTGGAGAACTGATATTATTGAGGGCATTCGCACTAGAGTTCCTTTTTGTAAATGGAACCTAAAGTACTGCAATCCATTTTTTTTCAGTACAGTGTAACTATAATTTGCGCAGGACAAGCTGCAGCAAGTAGCTATGTAGTGTAACTTCATTCTGTACTATGACAAGACAGTTTCAAACAAAAAAAACCTAACTGTGAAAAGGCTGCATATATATTTTGATACGATTTGCTTTACTTCCAAAGAAAAGTTTGCTTTTCTGTTTGTTATGTGTTTCAGGATCTACGTAAACTGGAGCTAAGGATTCTACAAAAACAAGCTAAAGAAGTAGAGAAACAAGAAAGAGAAAAAAGGTTGGCAGAGTTAAGAGAGAAGGTAACTTACCTTTTTTCTTTTTTTTTGTAATCTGGGGTGTGTGCAGTTTGGTTGTTTAAACAACCTTTTCCTCATTGCTCTAAAAAGCAATTATTTTTACTTATTTAAACGGTTGATAAAGGGGAAAAAATTAAAGTCACGATCATTATCAGGCGACAATGCAGCAGGCATAGTTGTTCTGGTGTTTAAAAAAAAAAAGGTGGCAATAGAGAATTTACTTATCTCGAAGCAATACTTTATTCTGGGTGAACCCTATAGCTCATATAAATGAGCTGCGATATGGGCGGGGGTTGGGGTTTTTTGTTTTGGGGTTGGTTTGTTTTTTTTTTTTAAATGTTTTCTTCCATTGGTTAACTAAGTAGGCTGGCTTCCAGAAGAGTTTTGGGAACATTGCCTGGGTTCTTAGGAGTTTAACCTTTTAAATCACTACAATTTAATGACAGCAAGCAGTTGTTGCCCCTTACTGATGTAATGTTTCTGCCACTTTCCTGTGATACCACAGAGGGAAAGGTCTCTTTCTGCCTAGCCAGCTGTGTTTTGTTTACTCTGCACCTGTGCGTGGGATGAAAACCCAGCCGGCGTGTATGTAACTCATCCTGCAATCTATGGAAAAGACCAGTTTTTTTGCTTCTTTGTTTCACTCTGAGGTCAAGATTCGTGTCACCAGAGACGGGTCCAGGTTGTACAGACCTACCAAGGCCTGGGAGGAACGCTCGAAAGAGGTCGCTCCAACAGCTTCAGAGCTGCTTTTACATATTCCCCACAGGTAAGGCGAAGAAGGATGGGCGCGTGGCGTGACAAAAACACAGTTGTCAATGAGCTCTTTCTGCCTTGTTTTCAGAGCTGTCCCAGCCTGGAGGCAAGGGTTGTAGCGGAGCGCCGGCCTCTCCCTGTCGCAGGGTGATGACCTCCGTGCCTGCGAAGCGGCCAGCCGTCCTGGGC
>NW_009259319.1:2482317-2489977 GCF_000687185.1 Egretta garzetta
AGCGGGAGGGCCAGCGCTCCCCGCAAGTCTGCCCACCATCAGACGGCTCCCAAAACCGGGAGCTGGTGTGGGAGTTGAGTCTGCGCGCGCGTAAGCTCCCCGAGGGAAGACTTGTTGATCCTTTTAGTCTATTTCCAGTGCTGTGCTTCGCTCCTTTAATCCACCCTGGAAGCCGGTTTTAAAATAAATGAGTTAAGCCTTTTGTAGATCGAAGTCAGCATGCAGAAGGCTCTGTTTATGTAACAGAAGTAATTTAAGTCTTCATGAGCTAGGGTAAGAGTTAAAATACTGGCAAAGTGTGCTCCTCACTGTGAATTTGAGGGACGCTTGCCCCTCTAATGGCTTCAGAATACATTTATTTCAGATTCTTAACGTCTTCACTTAAGGCAGTTGGTTACGTTTGAGGGACAAGAGGATCAATTGTCAAGCAGCACTTGATAAAAACTTGGAGACGTCTTGCACAACCGATAAAATCATCAGATGCTTTTCACTTTGTAATCTCCCGCAAGTCACGCTGTAAGGAGTGCTTAATGGCTTCGACCAAGTCTCCCTGCTAAGTCAAGCTTTATTTCAGTTGAGAGCACAATCGCTTGGCAAAACCACAGAAGGATGGGTAGTGCCAAACTGCATGTGGAATAACACATGACTTCATGTTGGAAAGGAAGTTTAGAATTTTTTATTTCAGAGATGTAAATCATGTATTCAGTAAGAAGTAGCTGATGTTTCAATGAACTTTGTCAGTTATTTCAAATGGCAGCAAGAGGAATGCTAGGCATGCTATACGCCTAACTGCTCCGTAGGCGTATAGGTTACGGTAACACGCAGACGCGTTAGAATGACGACGCAAAGGGCTGACCTTTGCGTTACATCAGCCACGCTGATGTATGGAGACGGGCTAAAGAAACAGGGTGTGTTCAGCCTAGAGGAGGGAGGATCTGACCACAGTCTTCCATTACCGAGGAACTAGTTGCAGAGAAAGGTGGAGGTGCGCTCTTCACAAGGGAGCCTGGTGATAGGGCAGGAGGCTACAGGAGTGAGGTGCTCCAGGGAGAATTGCTTGGATGTGGGAAAAATGTTCTTCAATTTAGCGCAGTTAATGACAAAGAGGTTGCGCAGTGAAGTGCTGGAATCTGCCTTGAAGACTTGCCTTGTCAGGGTCCTGGGTCTTTTCCGCTGAGGCCCCGCTTCCCACAGAAAGTGGGACCAGTGATCTCTGGGGGCCCTGGGCAACCTAGACGTTTTTGTTCTGTGATTTACATTGCCAAGCTGTCGCAGGTTGCCACTGAGCTGAAACAGAGGCTCTAGTTTTACATGGGCTTTTCCCTAGTCTTACTGAGTAATGCCAACAATAACACCAATTGTTTTGAGAACTCTTGAGCAATTAATGAGCTGCCTGAGCTTAAATTTAATATGTAGTCGTAGTAGCCACAGTACATTAAAAAACCAGTGCCCGGTGTGTTGTACGTAATGGCTATGCAACACTGAAAAAACACTGTTTTCTGAAAATCGGAACTGTCAGTTTGAAACTATTTCAGGATGCCTTAATTTTTTGCTAGTGAGCACAGACTAAGCCTTCAATTAGAATAAAATTTGTCATCATCTAAATTCATGCATTTTTTGAAGTCATGAAGTTTTTACTCAGCCACAAGTTTTTCAGTTCTCTTACACTGATTTTTAGATGAGTGCTCTGCAAGAAATATATACACATCTGTTAACAAATTCTAAGCGGGGGATTGAACCATAAATGGGTGTTCCCCAGTTTGACAGAATTTGCCTTTTTGACGAGTTCAAGGTCACTAAGTTCAACAAGCCTCCTGAGCTGGTACTGCTGCAGAAGGAAATGCTGTTACCCTTTTGTTCTTACTGCCCTTGTTCCTGCATTTGTGTGGTTCCATGGTGAATTAGGTGGAGAAACTCAACTAAATTAAAGAGAGACTTGTAAGAGGGGAAAAAAAGTCCTTTGTCAGTGAGTTGGTTTTGGTTCACTGCACTGCAGCAGGAAGAACTGCATTTGTTGTCACCAGGCAGGGTGGTAGAGGATGAAATCTTCCACACAGTGCTGGTCCATTCTAACTTAAGCTGTAGTGTGTCGACCACTAAGGGAGTGGATACAATGATGCAGAAATTTGATTTCACGTTCTTTACTCAACTTACTGTCTCAGAGCCTTCACAATTATTCTTGTCTGTAGTTATTGCATGCAGCATCAGCATTGGTAGTTTGTAAGTAATCTGGCTGCCACTGTTTCATACATGATCAGTCAGTACTGTGAGATTTTGCAGGAGAATGCAATGCTCCTTGTCTCTCATGGATTTCAGATTGTGGTGCTTCATGGTGCTCTTTGCAGCAAACTTACTCAGTTTCTCAGATGGGTCACTTCAAATGCTTTCTGAATTCTGCTGAGAAGTCTTTCTCCATGCCTGAAGATGAAGAGCCATCAGAAGTGTCTTTACTTGCTTGGCTTGGAGGGGAGCTTAAGACAAATGATACCTGTTTTGTAAGCTTTTGGTAGGTCAATTAAATACATTTCAGCTGTCAAGCTTTGGCATTTGACTTCCTAAATTAATACACATGCAGTAACTAAACTGGTAGAAGGCATGAAAAAAAGATACAGTAAAAGCGGTGCCAAGCCTAGGGTTTGCATTACAAAGGGCTGCCCTCTGTGGAAATTGCTGCAGGTAAAGCTTTTTCACTTCATACTGTGTGTCAGCTAAGGTGCTGCAAAGAGTGTTGTTGTAAGTCTTAGAACACGTGTCTGCTAATTTTCTGATTTTCTGTGAGGCAGAATAGCGTATGGAGCAAGGATGCAGTATCTAGATGGCCATGTCAGGACTTGTCTACGCCTAGTGGTGCCAGATGTTCTTGCCCATCATACGTCAATTCCAACATGCTCTATGGGCTGTTCCTTAGTCATGCTGGTACTATTAACAAGCAGAATCGGCTCTAAATAAGTGAACTGAAATCTAACTGTATGTAAAACAACTTCTTACATTCATTTATCTGATATATGTATTTTTAAGTACAGATGAGGTTTATTGTCTGTCTTGCATGTACAGCCTTGTAGTTTTGGACCTAGTTTGCAGCAGTTTCTGGTGCTGAAGTTCCGTCTGGTTTGTGCCTCATTGGAATTATTATTAGCTGGGTAACGTAGTGTGAAAGTGTCTTAAATAGTTTCAGTAAAAGATTGCCAAACTTTGTGTTTGTGAAAATCAGGAAATATATGCAAGGTTTCAAAGAAATAATTTACTGTACCTGAACAGTAATTTCCTTGTTTTTTTTATAAAAGTAGTGGTTTTGCTTGAAATAGTGGGTTATTATCCAGAGTCAGATTTTGGGTTACACAGATCTGATCAATGGCAAAAGTGCATACAAACCCTGAAGTGTTAATTTTGTACTTTGAAAGACAATTTTTCAGTCATCAGATGGCTTAAAAGATACTCTTGTTCGACACACAAATACCTTCATGTGCAACATACTTTTTTGGGCTTTCTGTACACAAATCTTTATTTGTAATAATAATGGTTGAGAGACATATTTTGGAATCCAGTGATTACAGAGTAAGTTTACGATTTCTGCCATCAGTACTTGCAGTAATAGAGCTGTACCCTGTTCTGTGTTTGATTTTTTTTTTTTTTTTTTTTTTTTTTGCAAGGACCTTAGAGTTGCATGGAGGCATTTTTTGAAGAGGGAATGTTAGAGTTCAATATTCAAGCAGATTATAGATTAAAATCTTTTGTTTATAAGAGTGCTATGAAAAACTATGCAAAAACCAAGGGTCAAAGTAAAAGATAGTGTGTAACCAAGTAACCTCAGCTTAACAAATCACAATTATTCAACTGTGTTGTGGCTACTACTTGTGCTATGTAATTGTAGATGATAACAGTTTTGAAGTTTAAGTTGTTGACTTAAATTCTGCTTGTGAATAGCCACATGATGACTGCAGCAGCCCATCAGCTCAGTGGTAGGAATGCCACCCTTTGAAGTTGTGCCATTTTATTGAGATCAGTGTCTGCTGCATCACCATTTGGCTGTTTTAATTAGAAGAATTCTTTCGGAGGTGTGTTTTGGGCTGACTCACATCACCATTTTTTCTTTGGTCTTCTGTATGTGGTTCTGATGCAGAGCCACATGCAGAGATTAAGTGACTGTAGGGGCTTTATCCAAATCTGTCTCCTCATCTTCAGAGGTGCCTACTACTGATGTCCAAGGTGGCTCACCAGCTTGTGAGGCAACTGCAAATTATAACTTGGGCTCCTCAGGAAAGCTGGCATAAACATTTTGGTTTTCCTTAGCATGCTAAACTAGTTTCTGCCTGTGTAGCAGCTGTTTCACAATCCATCATCTTGTCTGGTGAAAGGAGAGCAAGAATTTCTAGAAGAAGGATAGGCAGATGCAAGTGTGGGTGGCAAAGTATACATCCAGCTAATTTTAATCTGAGTCAGAACTTCCAAGGTACCATTACGTGAATGTTTTCTCTTTTTAGCAAGCTATCGCAATTTCCTAACCCAGTGCTGTTGCATGGGTGCTCTTGTCAGAACACGTAATGCAGTTATTTAAGGGACCATGCTGTAAGCTGGGTGGCTGCAATGGTTTGAGGTAAAAACAAAACCCTCAAAAGAAGGTGCTGGTCAACAGGTATGGTAGCACACGTTTATGGAAAGAAAGGAGCTGTGGGCAAGGCAGACATTCAATGTGCTAGCTACTTCACTCCTGTATTGGATACTTGGATTTGAGGTGCTTAATATTAGATGTTTAATTAAGTTAGTCATCTAGGCTCTTTTACAGCAAAGGACAAGAAATAAAGTACCTCTGGATTCGTCCTGTGTGCCTATTTATACATTGACTGGTTACAAAGGAAGCCTTGCTGTTTGACACTTAGCTTCTAAGCATCTGAAATTGGGTTTGGGGCACAATGAGAGACAGCACACTGCAGTTCAGGGTTGTCTTGCTCTTACTGCATATTTAGGGGCTTGTTCATGTAAGAATTCATCACAGAGAACTAGTGCTCCATTATGTTAATAACCTAGTTTACTTTGTAGTGCTTTTTTCTTCAGGTAAGCAGGTCCTTAGGTTAATGTCTGAATTGGCATATCATTACTATATAAAAGGAGGAGTGGCTTATATGAAAAGCGTTGTTGAGACAGAGAAATATATACAGTACAAAGAACGTAATTGTGTCCAGTGGATAAATTTCATGCTTTCTGAGCTAGGCTTTATGTGTTGCACCGCTGTCAAAGGCTGAGAATTCATAGATATTTCTGTTTCTGCAACCGTTTGTTAATTTCCCCATGATATTTATGGTGGGAAGTGTAAGTCTTATCTTTTTCTTTTAGGTTGACAATTGCATTTTTCGCACTCTCTGGTCTGGATATGTTGGATTCCTTAGATGTGGTGAACAAAGATGATATAATAGAATGGATTTATTCCCTGCAGGTCCTTCCCACAGAAGACAGTGAGTGAGTTTTTTAGTTTTTTTATTGATATTAACATCTTTACTTTTGCTTTTCACCTGGGGAATAGTGGATGGCTCTTGGTTTCTATAAAATACAAGGTTGACCTTTCTGAAGTGCTGTCCTGATAATTTCAGATAGCAACATCGAGCAAATCCTAGAAGTAGATCCCTCTTAAAGTAATAAAGCTAGAAAAAGCAATTGGTTTGGCTTTTTTATGTATACAAGGTGAAGGTACAAAATGAATTGAAGATCAGACAGTATGGAGTAGTAATGAAGGTGCACCTTTAAGCATCTCAGAGGAATGTTTCTCCTGGTTCTGAAAGAAATGCATATGTTATAGAAGTGTTACAAGTCTAATAGTGATTATACTGACTTTCACTCATTGTGGCTGTGCCAGGAGCTCTGAGCACAGGTGTGGTTATTTGGAAAAGCTTTTGGAAAATGGGAGGCATAAGGTTAAGAAGCAAAAGGGATAAACGCAATTCCTGCTTTAAAGTGAACTATCTGTTCCTTAGATCCATGAAGATTAAATTTACCTAAGGTTTTTCGAAGGAGTAATGCTGTTGCTGCATCCCAGCTGTCCTCAGATTGGAAGGTGCACAGTGGATCCAAGCTGGGGAGGGAGCACGCAGGAAGCGTCCCTATCCCGGTGGCTTGACAGACATCAAGGAGGTGCTGGTTCTGTGGGCTAGGTGGTACCAGTGACTTTTTTCTGTGGCAGTGCAGGTGAATGGTGAATAGCTGCAGAGGGGCTGGAAGGGAGGGAGATGTCGCTGAGGCACTGCTGCGTTATGATGGAAGGTGCTGGTGTGTTAAGTGCTGGAGTTGGGCATAGCTCCAGGCTGGGCTCTAGAGAAAAGGTAATTCCAGGTCCCTGTCTATAAAATTGTGAGTGTGTACTTTGTATGTTGGCTCATTGTAGAAAGAAAATGGTGTGTTTCCTTATAATATCCAGTCTAATTATATGCTACAAATTAGGTTTCTTCCCTAAGAGCAGTTTCATGAAAGAAAAGCATCTTTATGATGTAAGCGCATGGAAGTCAAGATTGCTGATGCTTGATTTTTGCAGTAATAAAAAGATCCCTTTACTTATTCTGGAGGCTTACTTCTATCGGGTTCACCCCAGGCATTAGTTCTAATAGATTCGTTTTTTTCTTGTGTCGTATTCCAGGACTGATGATAGAAGATTAGGGGTTTGGATCACATAATTATTCCCACAAGGTTTTTAATCATGAGAAGTTTCCTGTCCCTTAGCATTGAAAAAATTTTCCAGGGTGTGCATACTTTGTTTTTAGAAGTTTCTCGCTTTCTGATCTTTATGACAGTCTTCAGGAGTGTATTCTAAAAGAACAGTGAAGTTTGCAAGAGAGATTAGAATGGGCATTTTTTGTTTGTTTGTCTTTTGGTAGTATGCAGTAATTCTCAGGGGGTGGGGGGTGTTCTACCTAGCCAATGTTTGGAATAGTCCTCTTGTCAAGAGCCTCCCAGGGAGAGCAGTTTGAATCTCAGCACACAGATGTCATAGAATCACAGAATCACAGAATGGCAAGGGTTGGAAGGGACCTCGGGAGATCATCTAGTCCAACGCCCCTGCTAAAGCAGGTTCTCCTAGAGCATGTGACACAGGACTTCATCCAGGCAGGCTTTGAATATCTCCAGAGAAGGAGACTCCACAACCCCCCTGGGCAGCCTGTGCCAGTGCTCTGTCACCCTCAAAGTGAAGAAGTTTTTCCTCATATTCAACTGAAATCTCTTTATGTTTCAGTTTCTACCCATTGCCCCTCGTCCTGTTGCTGGACACCACTGCAAAGAGTCTGGCTCCATCCTCTTGACTTCCATCCTTAAGATATTTGTATGTATTGATGAGGTCCCCTCTCAGTCTTCTCTTCTTCAGGCTGAACAACCCCAGCTCTCTCAGCCTTTCCTCATAGGGGAGATGCTCCAGTCCCTTAATCATCCTAGTTGCTCTCCTCTGGACTCTCTCTAGGAGTTCTGCAAGTAGTTCTTGAGCTGGGTAGCCCAGAGCTGGACACAGTCCTCCAGGTGGGGTCTCACCAGGGCAGAGTACAGGGAGAGGATAACACCTCCCTCGACCTGCTGGCCACACTCCTCTTAATGCACCCCAGGATGCCATTGGCCTTCTTGGCAACAATGGCACCCTGCTGGCTCATGGTCAGCTTGTCATCCACCAGGACTCCCAGGTCCCTCT
>NW_009259319.1:2490625-2527876 GCF_000687185.1 Egretta garzetta
ACTGGTGGGTGCATTCCATCAGGACCCATGGATTTGTGGGTGTCCAGCTTCCTTAAAAGATCCCTAACCTGATCCACCTCAACCGAGGGAAGGTTGTCCTTTCTCCAAGCTTGCTCGCTTACCTGCAAGGACTGGGGAGCCTGAGGGCCAGCCTCGACAGTGAAGACTGAAGCAAAGAAGGCATTCAGTAGCTCCACCTTCTCTGTATCTTCTGTCACCAGGGCACCCATTTTGTTCAGCAGCGGGCCCACATTTCCCCTAGTCTTATGTTTGCTGCTGATATACTTGAAGAGGCCCTTCTTGTTATCATTGATATCCTTTGCCAAACTTAGTTCCAGGTGAACCTTGGCCTTTCTAGTTGCTTCCCTGCATGCTCTGGCAGCATTCCTGTATGCCTCCCAAGTGGCCTGACCCTCTTTCCACATTCCATGGAGCTTACTCTTTTCTTTGAGTTTCACTAGAAGCTCCTTGTTCATCCATGCAGGCCTCTTACCTCGTTTACTTGATTTCCTACGCACAGGGATGCACCGGTCCTGAGCACCTGTTTAAATAGCAGCCAGCTCTCTTGGACTCCCCTACCTTCAAGAGCCTTAGCCCAAGGAATTCTTCCAAGTAGGTCCCTGAAGAGGCTAAAGTTAGCTCTCCTGAAGTCCAATGTGGCAGTCCTACTTGTTGTTCTGCTTCCACCTCTCAGAATCCGGAACTCCACCATCTCGTGGTCACTGCAGCCAAGCCTGCCCCCTACCTTCACATCCTCAACCAGTTCTTCTTTATTTGCCAGCACAAGGTCCAGTAGCGCTCCACTTCTTGTTGGCTCAGTGTGGAGGCTGACAGCCCAGGGCACAGCTGAAATGTGCTCCTTATTCTTCTAGCTATCATCCCATCATAAAACTACATGAGAGTAGTTCTGGGGAGGGCTCTTTCGGCAGTGCATTCAGTGCTTTTAAGTAATAAATCTCTCCTTTTCACCAGAAGAACAAACTTTGTCCAATCCTGTATTTTCATATCACATCTGCGGTGGGTTGAGGCTGGCTGGGTGCCAGGTGCCCACCAAAGCCGCGCTACCAAAGCCGGAGAGAAAATACAAAGAAAGGCCAGTGGGTTGTGATAAGGGCAGGGAGAGATCACTCAGCAATTACCATCACTGGCAAAACAGGTTTGACTTGGGGAAAATCGGTTTAATTTATAACCAAAATTCAAATCTGAGTAGGCAAGAATTAAAAAACCCCATAATCTTAAAACACCTTCCCCACACCCCAGCTCAACTTCACTCCTGATCTTCTCTACCTCCTCCCCACCCTGAGCAGTGCAGAGGGACGGGGAATGGGGGTTGGGGTCAGTTCATGACACTCTGCCGCTCCTTCCTTCTCAGGGGAGGACTCCTCACATCTGACCCTGCTCCAGCCTGGGGTCCCTCCCATGGCAGACAGTCCTCCATGAACTTCTCCAACATGAGTCCCCCCCCCCCCCCGGGGGGCCACAGGCCCTGCCAGGAGCCTGCTCCAGCGCGGGCTTCCCATGGGGTCACAGCCTCCTTTGGGCACATCCCCCTGCTCCAGCATGGGGTCTTCCCCTTGCTGCAGGTGGAGATCTGCTCCATGATAGACATCCCTGGGCTGCAGGGGCACAGCCTGCCCCACCAGGGGCTGCACCAGGGGCTGCAGGGGAATCTCTGCTCTGGCACCTGGAGCACCTACCCCCACTCCTTCTGGTGTCTGCAGGACTGTTTCTCTCACTTCCTTTCACTCCTCTCTCCCGGCCACTGTTCTGCATTAGTCTTTTTTGCCTTCTTAAACACATTATCCTGGAGGCACTAGCACCGCCGCTGATGAGCTCGGCCTTGGCCAGGTGTGGGTCCTCCTTGGAGCCAGCTGGCATTGACTCTGTTGGGCATGGGGGAAGCTTCTAGCAACTTCTCACAGTAGCCACCCCTGTAGCCCCCCTAGTACCAAAACCTTGCCACACAAACCCAATACAACATCATAAAAAAATTCTTACAATCCTATGCTTTTTGTAATAGCACTACTCTGTCTGGTCACTTGACCCCTAAAACTTCAGCATTATTTTTAATCCATTTTTACTTAATCTAAGGAACAATAAATGATGCGAAATGTAAATGATCCAGCGAGTTGGATTTTGGATGACTAAATGTGAAGAAGGGAATGTGTACCCTCCTGTAATGTCTACTTTCAATAAAATGTATTGGCTTTCTGTTTTTTAATCCTGGGTGTGTGCAGCATTTATTAATTGGCAGCCTCCCAGCAGTAGAGCTCTGACTCCCTCTTTTGGCCTGTTTGAAGATGTAGCTAAATTCTGGTAGGCTGCAGCAGTGAACTTTTTGGTTTCAAAATGCTTATGCATCTCTAGTTAAAGGGAACGTTTGCTAGCTTGATGCATCAGAATCCTTCCAGGTTAAAAAAAAAAGCCACTTTACTCTGCTTTTAAAGAAACATTTTATTGTGGCTTTTTTACATGCATGCTGATAAATCTCTCTCTGTGCAAAATTGATTTTTAAACATTTAAATTATAACACTGTTCTATGATGTAGTTTCTGGAATGATGAATTCCAGTAATCTTGTCTTAACTGCAACTGTATTGTACTTGATATAAGTCTTCATTCATTTTGACTCTGGGACTGAAAACCTATTTAAAACTTAGATTTTAAGTTGGAATATATGATTACAGAATCTTGGGGTTTATTTTTGTTTGTGCCACTGATTGTATTCCCAAAATGAGCAAAAAGACAATTTTCTAATTCTTAACAGAAAAATAAATTTCTCTGCTGTTCATATTTGTCCCTCCAAAAGTTCCATATCCATAGCACTTCAGTTGATTTTTATTTAAACCACGTCTTTAAGATGGCAAACTCAAATTATTTTGAGAACTGCTACCTTACAGTCATTTTTCCAATGGATGGGAGATGGAACAGTTGATGCTGTGCAAACTTAATACCTGTTTGTCAATAACTATTACTAGTAGGTGTACTGGCTGGGATGGAATTCACTTTTTCCAGAGTAGCCCGCAAGCTACTGTGTTTTGGGTTTGTGACTAAAACAGTGTTGGCAACACACCGGTGTTTTAGCTGTTGCTGGGCAGCGCCTGTGCAGCATCAAGGCTGTCTTGTTTCCCCCTCTGCACCCCTTCTCCCCAGCAGATACAGCCAGAACAGCTGACCCCCACTGACCCAAGGGATACCCTGTGCTGCCTGACACCGTGGTCAGCTGTAAAAGCTCTGGGAAAGGAGGAGAAAGCGGTGATGTTTGTGGTTCTGGCATTTGCCTTCCTGAGTAACCCTCATGTGTGCTGAGGTTCTGCTTTCTGGGAAGTGGCTGAGCACCTGCCTGGCTGATGGGAGGCAGTGAATGAATTCCTCCTTTGCTTTGCTTGCACCCACAGCTTTTGCTTCACATATCAAACTGTCTCTGTCTCAATCCTTGAGTCTTCCTCCCTTCCCTCTGTTTTCTCACCCTCCCAGGGGAAGGGGAAGTGGGAGGTGGTTGTGTGGGTGCTTAGCTGCTGGTCAGGGTCAACCCGCCACAGCAGGGCATTACAGAACCTGGTAGAAAATTCAGAATTTGGTGTTCTAGGATGCTTCTTAGGTAGGTTCTCACAGTATACTGTGATAGTTTTAGGTAATGTGTTTGTATTTACTGGTACGTGATAACGTCTGATGGCTAGTGAAACCTTCAACGCAGAGGTTAGTAGCCTTCGAAATTTTTATGTGAAACTAAAGCTCGTGAATGCAAAGCTGTGAGATACTGATCTCACTGAGTAAGAAAGCAGATGTATACTCTGCGAGCCTAATTGAAATGCACTAAAGGAGGCTAAAGATTAAAGTCTGTCAGGATAGACTGTATTCTTCTGTGGGTTTATTGTAACTGTGATTCAAACAAATTATGTCCTTTAGGTGCTGTAGTTTCAGCTCAAGTGTTTTAGAGAGACGCAATGCCAATTCTGTTCAGGAGGGAATGGCATGACATACACGCAAGCTGACCCTCACACAGAAACCCACCATTCTTAGTGGAATGTTTGGTCTTGTTGCTGTCTTATGCTTATTTAAAGGGTCTCTGTCTTCTATAACTCTTGAAAAATAGTTTGGCTTTATGTCCCATAGACTTTGGCCATGGTTACTTTTCCTTCACTTACAGTAAATGCTCTGTTTAGGTGCATGGCTAATAAGTGGTTTTGTTTTGTTTTGTGTCTTCACTACAGAAAGACCTCACTGTGTGTCTTTTCAGAAAGAAGTTGAAATCTTGAAAAAAAACTTTTTTCACTTTGAGGAGGGTGGTGCTCTTTTACAACAAGCCTTATCAGAAATTGTATGTATTTACACCAAGACATACTTTTTAAAGAGTTAGGAAAATTGACAAACAGTTGACAAAAGACCCTGTTTCCACTGCTTTTCTTAAGATTCTTGTCATGTCAGAGCTTTACTGTTTTTCCTCTCATAAAGCAGCTGCAAGACAGAATTTCAAATTTATTTTAACTGTCTTAAAGTGCAACTCTCAGCAATGTGAGAAAGACGTATCCCAGTTTCTTGCAGGTCACATTGAAAAACAGTTCAGCACTTTTGAAAGAGAGTGAATCCAGAGCTCTGTACTCAAGTAATCTAATTACAGCCAGCCAGCAGATGCACACTCCTTGGCCATATTCATCCACCATCCTCCCCCACAGCAACACTGGCACTTGTTTGACCCTGCTTGAGAGCTTGTTTAGCTTATTGAAGTGGCAGAAAAGCATGCATTTATTTATCTAACAGAAGGTTAGCTTTGTGTTGTGTTGGTGAACTGTGTTGGCAGGGAGTTGTAGTAAGGGAGAGGGAAGAAGACTGTGCTTTTTGACAGCTGGATGCTTTACTGGCTTTGCTGCACTAAGAAATGGCACCAGAAGGAGAGCTGAGACATGTTTCATTTGTGGGTCTGAACCCCCAGGACCCATGCATAGCAGGCTGAAAACCATTACACTACATCAGGGACCTAAAACTTTCTTGTGTCAAAGTCTAAATTTAGATGTGTGGTAATGCTTCTTTCTTCTTTCCTTATGTGTCAGTACTGGAAAAAAAAGTGATAGAATGTCATTGGCTGGTTTTGAGATCATTGTTACATGTGAGCTTCCTGACCATAAGTTTCTTGAGCAGAAACAGAATTTTCCTCCAGCGTAACCACCTTTAATGGCTACATTTGAAGTATTTATCTGGATGTATAATGGACTCCCATTTCAGAGAATGCAATTTTGCATTTTATGACATATTCTAGTGCTTTGATTTATAATTATTTTTTAGCCCTAGTTCAGTAAGAATTGCTTATGCTTACTTTTATCTGGTTGTACTGACTGTGTAAGCATATGTTAAAGCTGTGATTTTTTTTTTAAATATTAAGGTTTTAATTATGTATGTGTGCTTGCTTCTGTACCTCGCAAAATGAGAAAATCCTTGGAACCAGAGGAATGCATAGGTAACCTGAATGTGAAGAAGTAGTGGTAAAAGTTACCAGTCTTACCCATGCAAGACAAATCTTAAATAACAGAAATGCCCTGTCTATAACAAAAGAGCTCCCAGGATAAGCTGTCTGCAGTCATCAGTTGGAGCTGTCTTGCATGTCTTAAGGACTTTCTGGCCTACTCACACTTAAATAACATGCTTTTCTTCACAGCAAGGTCTCAGCTCTTGATTTAACCGTGGAGACTTTTGGTTTGGGAAAAGGGTCAATTTTCTTTACTTCTGTTGTCAAATGTGAAAAGTTTTTCCACGTGCCTTTTGTTGAGCTTGCAATAGGCATGCGGCAATTGATGAAATGTTTATTACTTTTTGCTCTGTCTTAAGTGCTTTCAGGACGTGGTTAAACATGCTTAACTCTGAAAGTGAACGCTAGGTGGTACCCTTTTATAACTGCAGTTGCACTTGATACTTCAGCAGACTGTGCTGGAGCTGAACTGGTCATTCCAGCAATTTTTTACAAGGGACATAAGCCATGGTCATATCCTTTTAATTAATTTAATTTAATTTCTAATTCTATTTCTTATTCTGACAAGCTGTTTGTGGTTCCATAAAGCAGGCAAGAGTTTGATTAGCACTACTAAGATTGCATAAAATAAGAAGTACAAGTACTTTGCAATAAAACAGTAAAACTGACTTCACAGAAGGTGAGGTGATGTGCATAAACTGAAAGACAGTGGATTTTCCGTAATTCCCCCTTGGTTTCCGTTTGGTTTTGAACTTGTATGTTCATAGGAAGCTGAAAAAAAAGTTTGAGACATGGCGTCAGTGTGCCAGAGTCATCTGGTTAGAAATGAGCTGTTTTCACTTCCCCTTTGAACACTTCCTTTATCAGCTCAGCATTCTATTTTTTAATTCAAGAATTGTAACTGGAAAATGTGCAATTCACTTGTAATGTTGAAGGTCTGGGAAGCATCTATTACATGTACCTTAATGACAAAGTTTTCTTGTTTGGAGGAGGGCATAGAATTCCCTTTGAAGATTATGCAGTAGTAAGGGCATTGAAGAGCCGTGCTGTTACTCTGTTTCTTCTAGGAGCTGATGCATAAATTCTAGTATGGGAGATCAGAAGTCACTGACATAAAGAGTCAAAACATATTTTAAATCAATGATAGCAATACAGTTAAAAATCCAGAATTTTAGAATTACCAAGGCTGGTTTTCAGTTGGTACCAATTTAGTAGTACAAGAAAGGTTTTTAAATAATTACAGGACAATTGAACAGCTAAAGGGAATAATAGATCCTAATTTCATTCATGTACTTTATTTTTAATCTCTCATTTTCATAGTAGTTGTCAAGTCAGAAACCAATCAAAGGAACCCACTAACAGCACACTGCGCTTGGGTTTCATACCACCATTCCTTACCTTGATAATGAATTATAAGCTGTGGTCTAAAAGGCCGATGATGGGGATCAGTGTTTCTGGGATGAATCCTTCCTTCTAGCAAGTAGCAGCTGAGTTCTGTTTGACTTCAGAGCTGTCCTGTAGCATGTTTTCATTTGCAGCAGGCCAGAACACCTGTGTGCTCATAGGCTTGCAACTGTTTTCTGGATGAAGGGTTTCCACATTAGTGCCATTTCGAAGTGAATTTTGTAGTTTAATTAAGACACAGATTCATTTTTACTCATAATGGGCCAAGTGAATACTGATTTTTCCATAATGTCACCTAGGAAATCTGGTATTTAAGAAGTAGGAATTCTAGTTCTCCTCTCAGTGATTCATTCACATTGTGTAGTTTTTCAAATTGTGATGCTTTTGGGGCAGCATCTTTCAGGACCTTAGATTGGTCCTTAAGACTAATATTGATTGTGCTTTCAAGAACCTGTTGCAACACGAAATGCAAGTCTGACTCCAGGAGCTAACAGACAAGTGCTCTCTGCTGAGAAGACTTAGATTATGCATTTTTTGGCTACAAATACAGATACTCTTTCTGTTTTCCCTTTGTGGAATAGCATACCAGTTTTTAGTGCAGGCTGAAATAACCTTCATTACACCTGTAGAATCATTAAAAAGTACTTTTGATTGAAAGGTAGAAGAAATTGAGGTGTTTTTTTTCTGTTAAATAATAATTCGCTCCATGTAAATCAGATCCGAGGGCTTGCCTAGTAAAGAAACTTGCATACTTTAACCTTGTTGAGGTACTTAGACTAATAAAAGCTGCTAGTTTAAATGTTGCATATGTGCAGAATGCATTTAAAATTAGAAGCTAATGTGCTGATAAACAGCACCAGAACTGGTAGACCAGATTGCATAGTGATGTTTTTTAGGACTTTCAGCTTTATAACCATTCTTGTTTGGTTAGTCTGGTGCAATTTTCCCCTTATCTCTGTGAAGATTTTTAGATTAAAGGCTGAAGAGCTGGAAAAAAAGAAAAGAGGGGGAGAGAGTTTAAGAACAGCCAAGTGCTGTTGAACTACGGCACTCATTAGGCTTTTACTTTCAGAGGCTGAGGAGTAAAGTAATTGAGTTTTTGCCATGCAGAAGCAAGTCTGAGCCCTGCAAACCTCTACTTAGCTCTAGACAGTGTAAGGTGCACACTTCTGTATGCTGCATGCGCGAGTACTGTGACACATTTAAAACAAATTATACTGAACCACTAACAGAAATGTTTGATAGCTACAGTGTTCTTGTACCTGTGTATTGGGTGAGAGAAAAATGGCTCCAATTAAAAATCTGCCTTTCACATTGTTTTAACTATTTTACTCTGACAGTATTGAGTTAGATTGGTGCTAGCTTAAAACTGCAAACTGTTTGTCCTTGTACATGTTGCAAAGTATCTTAAAACAGTTCTGCTTGGGAACAGATGGTACTACCGGGCAGGAATCCAGAGAGGAAAAAAAAATCTGTTAACTCTGGGTACTTTTCCAGGGGAGCAATCCTGTTTTCAGTTGTGTTTGTTTTTTTTTTTTTTTTTTTTTTTTTTTTTTTTTTTTTTTTTTTTTTTTTTTTTTTTTTTTTTTTTTTTTCTTTGTGAGCATGGAAGATCTGTGCTGATATGAACACTATATTTCCACCAAATAAAAAAAAAAATCTGTTGCTTTGTCATTACAGCAGGATCAAGTTTTCTTGTGGTTTCCTTTGGTTTGGGTTTTTTTTTTTATTATTCAGAGTGATAACAAACCAAGGTTGGGAACATACTGAGAGACATGCAAACTTTAGTAATAGTGTGGATAATGTTGAACTAACAGGTCTTGATTTTGAATAGAGAATTATAGTTTATAATGAGTGTTTCAGCAAAGCAAGTTAGTTGAGTCTTTATTTTTTTTTATCTTTTCCAGGGTCAAACTTGAATCGCTGTGGGTTCAGAGGCTCTTCGTATTTAGGGATGCCATTCAATCCCTCCAAGGTCAGTTAAGTGTGTGTGTGTGAGTGAGAGAGAAATACTTTCAGTTAGGCAATAAATCATATTGTGTCTTTTTTATAATATTAACTGCATAATTATGGAATATGTGGAAGGCAGGGATTTTTGCACTGTTAGTAAACTGAAATGTTTGCAGAGCTTTTAAGAAACCTGTGTAAGAAACATACTAAAATGGTACCTCTCAAGTCTCCAGGGCAGTGAAGAAATTAACATACAAATTGTGGGTTGCCTCAGTGCACTCCTCCCCTTCATTGGTCTGTTACTGAAGCAGGGAAACTTTGCTAATTCAAAACTATCACCTAGCGGGAGAGGACAGAATAATTCTGTATTAAGTGGTGCAGCACATGCGGTTCTTTGGTATTCTTCTTACTGTGATGACACAGGGCTATTTGATTGTACCTGGTATCCACTCAAACATAGGCAAAGCTCTGTTTGTCCCAGTTTGTTGTGACCATAAGAGAGGATGCTTTGAAGCCTGTGGAACTGTGGTTCAAGAGACTTAAATCTGTATATGGAAAGAAAATGCCTTTAATACAAGAGAGAAAGTAGGTTGGCAGACGCTGCTAAAGATGGTACCAAAGGCCTGATACAGTTGGAAGAGGGGAAGTAGAGGCCAGTGCGCAGGAAGGACTGTGAAAGAGGTACAGTAGTTCTGTCCTGTGTTGGAGAGTGAAGAGTCAAATCTCACTAAAGGGTGGATGAAAAGTCTGGAAGAGCACTATATTACCACCAAGTATTTAATTTTTTTTTTTCCCAGTGGACAGACAGCAAGATTTTAAATATGAATGTTGGGATCTGAAATTGAAAGCAAGGATGGTCATCTGATACAGTAATGACTGTAGCTGAGCGTAAAACTTCTTGAACTAGCTTGAGTGTGAAGGTAGTACAGCAGCCTGGTTTGGCCTTATTTTTATTTACTCTTAACAGCATAACTTTATGTTTCTGAATAACTTGTGGGAATGGAGTAATAACTGTGTATGCCTCTTTGCACAGCAAATCAGTCAAGTACTCGTAGCAGCAGTATTCAGAGGTTGCACTTTCTAACAAGGGTAAAATAATTGTGAAAAGGTTTTTTTATATCTCTACACCGGGGGCTACAGCAGCATGTAACAGGCAAGGTAATTTGTCTCTTGGTTTGCTTTGGTATTTGTCCTGTTTTACACTACAGATGGTGTCTGTGGTGAGCTCGGACTGTAGTAACAGGATGAATTCATCATCTGTTTTACTTGGAATTAACCTCAATGGCAATCCAACCACCTGCTGAGCTTGAAGGAAAAAAGGAAAACTTCTGCTTAAAACCTAAAACAGTTTGGGTTCTATAGTGGTGACTTACTGGGATACTTTGTTAAAAATGAAGTTTAAAGACAATATTAGACAACAATTTCAGAATAGAGTTGTATTAAGAAGAAAACTGGTTTTACTCAGAAGGAAGATGGCTGTCTTTGATAACAGTCGCCTAAAGAAGTTGAGGTTGTCATGCTAGTATTGTGGCATAACAGCATTATAAAGTGAATAACAGTTTTACCAAACAGAGATAATAAAAATGTATCAGTCATATTTCCTCAAAGATTTGGGTCAGTGCCATGTGGTGTACTACATTAAATCAGTGCATGCTTTTGGGAACCTTTTCAAATCCTCCCCTGTGTGTAAGCCTTCACGAGTGAGTTCTGGATATTGTTCTGAGATCTTGTAAATGCCCCAGAAGAAAAAAAAGTCCATAAAATCAGCAAAGCATCATTATCCCTTCACAGCATTTTCTGGTGCTTTAATTTAACTCTCAACTTTCAATAGCACATGCTTCATACTTAAATATTCTCTTTTCAGGAAATGTGTTGTGGCTCGTCATGTAATATGTTAACCAATCTGCAGAAGGGACAAAAGGGCAAAATCATGTAACCTGTGGAAATTAACTACAAGGTCATTATCTCTAGAAAACTGTTTGCAGATGGATGTGCTTTTTATTCAAGCATTGCAATACTTTTTTCATTGCATCTGTATTAGAGGGATCAGATCTGCTTGATTTATTGGCATACAAAGGTTTAAAGTATTTCCAGCACTGTTGCCCTAAAATGTTCTGAAATAACTAAGAAAGACTTGGAAAACCATTGCGATGACTTTGAATTATGTTTAAGGTCTTGTAATTTTTCTTTATTCATCGTTTTAAAATGTTCTATTAAATCTATGTCTTGAAAAATTATTTTTTTAAAAAGCCTGTAAGCATTTTGGATTTGCATTGACAGTTACTATTTATTACATGCCACTGCAGTGATTTCATTCTTGAACTCTGAGAAAATGCCATACTGGAGGTAGCCAAACCTCTTCTGTCACTGGGGACCCTTCAAAATAACAGAAAAAAGCAAGGGATATGTTCAAATTTCCAACTTTACTAAATGTTACCAGGATAGCTCATTTGGTTTTGTTTTGGGGTTTTGTTTTGGGTTTTTTTTTGCTGTTACCCTGTCAGTGTTTGATGGTAGTGTCTACGCAGCTCTTGGGGACTTTAGCAAAAGTGAAGCAAAACCATATCTGCTTGACTAACTCATCACAAACAGCTTTTACAAGCCCTAGCAGTCTTAACTCTAAATGAAGGCTAAGAGTGCAGCTTCTATCACTGCAATTAAACATGAATCATGTAAAATCAGATAACAGTTATTTTCTGAAATGGCTCCAGGTTCTGCAGTCTCTCTGATTTGGTGTTACTGGAATTGAAGCGAGCTTTTTAATTTAGGGGTGAACAGTCACCACAGAGTTTCAGATAGGCCTAGGTCTTTTTAATCTCTTTAAAGTGTTACAAGTCAGTTTTAGGGGCTATATTGAAAGCCAACACCTGGAACTTTTATGTAAGATTGCGGTAAATAACATATGCTTCCACTTGGAGGGAAAAAGATCTGGTTTGTGTTCCCGACACAACATTGCATTTTCTCAAGGTTGAAACAATCCATATTTGTTTCACCGATGCCAAGTGTGAGAATAAAGTTTTTTAAAAGTCAGACTCTGCCTGTGTAAGAGTATGTTTAGTGGCATTCTTCATTAGTGTTGGAGAGATCTTGCCCAAGTTTTTGCAGCAGAGAAAGTTTCTTAGTCCCCTCTGCACTGGTCAGCAGGCATTGTTGGTAACCATGAGTTATGTTTAAATAGCTGTTCTGGATAATGTGGTAGGGAATGTTATCACATCACTGATTTAAATGCTTGAAAGCTTCCCCTCACCTTGCATCTTTAAATGTTCATACTTTTAAGGAAGGCTCAGATTGTGGAGATTGTCGAGCAAAACTTATTCCATCACTGAGATCCGGGTTAATCTGTTTCTTGTGTGGCCTATCAACTGTCATTGTCACAAAAGATGAAGTGTATAGAGAGAACAGGACTGGGCCATATCCCCATTGTTGTCTTCTCAGAGTACGTCTGCACCAGTGCATTAGTTCAGCTCAGCAGAGAGTACTTTGTAAGAGCAATTTAATGTGCTTGCTCCAAAAGAGCAAGGCACACAAGCTGGGCTCCTTTCAAATTAAACTGAACCAGAAGGCATGATGCTCTGAATGAAATTCTCCGTTAGTGGGCCATTAGTCCACAAAGCCAGGCTACAGCTGGCATGATAAAATGCAGATAGTGTGGGCACGTACTGCAGCACCTGCTCTGCCCTCCAGACCCACTCCTACTGCATTACTCCTCCATTTAGACGTAACATGTCTGGATTAAGCCTGTTTCTTCTGGTTGTTTAGTCTAAGTGTTTAACAATCCATCCACAGTTTAACAGCTTTCTTGTTGCTGTTTTTGAGATGTAACTTCTGCCATTCTTGAAATAACCTCATTCTGTTTATCTCTGTGGCCCTGGCTCATGAAGGTTGAGGTGGTGGCAGCAGCGGGTGTTTTTGTGCTTATGCTGACAGTTTACTTAGTCACTGTTGTTGCTGTGGTCTGCAGTGTCTATGAGGCAGAAGTAGTTATATTTCACTAAAACCATGTTTTGTTCATAATATGGAACTTTAAAAAGGGCTTCTTTTTTACCAAGCCTCAAGATGCGAATTAAAAATCAGGTCCTTTGACTACAGTGCTGCTGATTAATTTGGGCCAAATTTCTACACAATGTCTGAATTACTTTGTCCTTCATAGCAGAGGCAGTCTTGCTCTTGCCATGCAGATTTTAAAGGTGTTAGCAATTATCTCATGAAAACTTTGAGACTTGCTGTAATCTTTTGCATGTGGAGAAGCCATTCCAATCCTACTTTGTGATATCAAATTGTCACAGGGCCAGTTTCTACAGGTTTTAAGAATTCTCAATTCTAAGCAAAAAAGTATTGTTTTCTTGGGTGTGTTTGGGTGGTTGGGTTGGTTTTTTTTTTTCTTTTTTGTCTGAAATATCCAATTATTCTGATTGATGTCCCCTGGAATACATCCTGCTACCTGGGCTCAGGTGTTCTGTTGCATTACTGTGTGAAGTATATATTGGTGTGTGTAAGCACAACATAAAATTTGATAATGAACTTGAAATAATGACATGGAACCTAGAAGAAGAAGTGAATTCCAATACAGTTAAGATTTGAACAATTATTGTTAGCATACAGAATATATTATTCTTCTGGTGAATAAGTATATCTGTTTTATTTATTTTTTTAAAAAGCACATGTGGTGAACAAAGATCTGTTACACTCTCAAAAGCTTCCACAGTCCTACAGTAATTACGCACATGAAACATCATATTGGCCTCTGTGAGTATGCCTTGCAGTAATTCCTGTATGATCTCATATTTGATGCTAATGCTTATGTGTTTAATTTGATTTTATTGAAATATTGGCCATATTTGTTTGGATTTTTGGCCCTAAACCAAGTATTTTCAAGGCATTGGCTGCATATGAACATGTTGGACCCTCTGTCACTTCCACTGTCTTTTTTAGTAATTACACATGAAGATGTGTATGCCAACTTACTGTATAAAGAATTTAATTACTTGCCAGATAATAATCCTGTGATAAGAGAAAAGTATTAGTAGTAAAGGCAATTGTGTGACCTACGAGCAGCTGTTCTTGAATGCTGAGACCATCTCCCTGATTCCCCATATAATGGTGTTTCAAAATCGTGTATCCTGACAGTCTTTTCTGCATTCCTTGTACCTAAATATTTGCTTGGTGTTTGAGGACAGAAGCAGATGGCAGTACTAATTGAGTTGTGAACTTCATGATTCCATATACAGGCAGCGGACGCTACTGTTTGCTTTATGCAAGTATAGTTTGTGTTCTTTATTAAAACTACCAGACTTGCAAAATTTTATACAGCTCTGGTGTTGCTGAGGCCCTGTATTTGGAAAAGCAGTGTGCTACTGCTACATGTTGAAATGTTTGCATAGAAAAGGAAGTACAGATTGAATTTGTACGTTGTCCAGATACTGTAGTGGCTGATACAATTTGTTTGGGGAGGATGGTATTACTTCGTTTCATGAGCATACCATATATGCCTGTTCTTACTGTAGTGAGTTATAGTGTAATGGCAATACTGTAATGTGGAATTAACTAAAAAATAAGGGCCCAGTTACTTAAACATGTTTGCAGGCTACCAAAACTTTACAGGAAATACAGAATTAGCATGTGTATAGAAATTACAGTTTAAAAAAAAATCTTGTGAAGAGGGAATTTTCAGTTACTTTACATAGACACTGTGTGGAAAAATTGTCACTTGAAGAAGAATGTTGTTCAAGAACGATAGTTGCCTTAGACAATTTCCTGAGTATCCAAACACGTTGCTAATAGAACATTTGGGTAGAGTTTTCATAAATATGGTTTTAAAAAGCAAGTCTGAATATCCTTAGAGAAAGCCTTCCTTGCTTAGTGAATGTAGTCTTCCTCTGGAAAGAGCACTTTCAAATGTAAAGTTGAACACCTTCACTATATCTGTTACTGTTCAGTTATTCTTGGTGTCACTATTGATTTGGAGATGAACTACCTGTAAAAGCATCTAAATGGCTGTGTTGAACAGTTAAAATTGAATTCACAGGCTCTGGTGTTTTCGGTGATTTGTGGAAATGAGTAGAGGCATCTTCTGTGCTTTCCCTGTTCTAGGTTATTCGGAGTGGGAAGAAATTTAAGTGCTCCTCTCGTTCCAGTTTAACTTGGATGACATAGATGTTTGGAAACTTAGTTTTCTTCGTAGTTGCTGATTGCAACTCTTGGGACATTTTGTAACCAGTTTGTCCTAATATCCGAGAACCTTTCCATGTATTTCTCATTGAATAGTGTGTGTCTGGTATTTTGTTTGACAAAATATGTGAGAAGCTTTAGCTACAGAGCTGGGACACTGAGAATCCTTTTAGGGCAAGAACGGGTTCAAATCTGGCTTTTTCGAATAGAGACTTGCTTTGCTTAAAAGTAAATTAACCAATTACATTAAACTGAATACTTCTCTGTGTTATGGCAATTTGTATCACCCTATGTGTCTGGATTTTTTGGAGCAGAATTTTACGTTTGAAATACACAAGGGTTAACCTCCTTATAACAAAATTTTTAAGGGGAAGATAGTCTGAAAAGAAGATTTTTGGTTCTGTTAGATTTGAAATCCCTAAAATTGGTGTGGTAGGCCAAGTTGTTCCTTCTGGGATTAGAGCCTGTCATCTACTCAAGTTAGAAAAACATGTTTCATGACTGCAGTAGCTTTTTCTAAGCTGTTGGAGGGCACAGCTGTCCTCCATCTGTGGGGTGCCCCAGGGGGAAGTCGGTCTGGGGCCGGTGCATCGCTCCTACAAGGAAAAGCTGAGAGAGCTGGGACTGTTCAGCCTGGAGAAGGCTCAGGGGGTCTCATCAGTGTACATACATACCTGCAGGGAGCGTGCAGAGGGGACGGAGCCAGGCTCTTCTCAGTGGTGCCCAGTGCCAGGACCAGAGACAATGGGCACAGACTGAGGCACAGGAGGTGCCCTCTGAACATCAGGTAACACTTTTCTCACTGTGAGGGTGACCAAGCACTGGCACAGGTTGCCCAAGGAGGTGGTGGAGTCTCCATCCTTGGAGGTGTTCAAAAGCTGTCTGGACATGCTCCTGGGCACGCAGCTCTAGGTGGCCCCATTTGAGCTTGAGCAGGGGGTTGGACCAGATGGCCTCCAGAGGTCCCTGCCAGCCTCCACCACTCAGTGGTTGTGTGCATGTGACTGGGGGATCTGCAAGACAGAAGGAGGCAGTGATGGGGGCACTGGCAGCTGAGGGGTAGGAGTGGGGGCTGTTGAGATTTGTGCCCCCTTCTCAACAGAGAGTACAGGGCTGGAAATGAGGGAGAGGAAGTGCAGCTATCAGCACTCACTCCCTTTTCCCCTTCCCTGTTGCGTAGCTAGAGCTTTTTCAGTGCTGCTGCAGCCACTTTCACCTTGTTTTCTGCCTCCCTTTCCCAACTGTGTTTGATTCCCTAGTGTGGGATCAGTCCCTTGCTGTCTAGTGGGTAATAAGTATTTTCCTCCAACTTTCTTACTAGAAGCAAAGCTTTTTGGCTTTGGAAATCAGTGTGACTTGCCTGAAAAATACCAGTTACTCATAACATAACCATAAATTTGTTTTTATATGGCTTTTTGCATGGGTTTTTAGGATGAATTGCAAAATAAAAATGGCAACTGACTAGGCAATAATGCTAGTAAAATGTGATTTTAAAACTCGCTTGTCTCAACTACTCAGTATTGAAATAGCTCTTAACCCTGTTTAAAATAGTTGTCTCCCATTTGCTCCAAACTGAACCATCTCAAGTATCCAAAGTCATCTTGTTACATGTGGTTTCCGTTTTCATGAAGTGGTGCAGTCCAGGATATGCCTATAAAATATCAGAAGGCAAAATAGTAACTTTAGCACAGCTGTATCAATCCCCCGCCCATTATTGCGATCTTTATGGTGGGACTACTCAGAATTTAACTCTCACTTTAGCTTCTCAGTTGACATTATTTGCTATGTAAATACTTTGTTTAAGCTCTGATTATTGTTTTAGAATAGAGGTGAAAGTGGATGAGAGGTTTTGGTATTGCTTCAATTGACAGATTACTAATAATCCCTCACACTGCTTTCTACTTGTAGATCATTAGATTGTAAAATCTTTGTTGAAGGGACCTCCAGAGGTTTGGCTGTTTAACAGTGCTTACCCAGCTGCCAGGAAGTTAATGCCCAGTGGTGTGTCAGGATAAACTTAGGTACAGTTGAGCACATCCCATCTTTTTGCTTAACTCTTGCATAAACATCACTCTTGGCAAAACTTTTTTCCAAAGCTTCCTCTACTGACCAACTGTTTACAAGGGTAGCAGAGCTGCACAGTAGCTTAGTTTGATTAGAAAAGCTGAGTGGGATGCCTTCAGTTTAACCAAAATGAGTGAAGGGAAAAGAACTTTGTTTACATCTTATTTTTTTAAAAAAAACAAATGCTGGGCTGTAATACAACACCTTATGATGTTTCAATATTTTTATTTTTTCCCCCTTTTTTCTAGGGTCCAGGTATATCTCATCCCTACGATAGCGGGCACATAGCAATGACTTACACAGGTCTGTCATGTCTGGTTATTCTTGGAGATGACTTAAGTCGAGTAAATAAAGATGCCGTACTGGCAGGACTGAGAGCTCTCCAGCTAGAGGATGGAAGGTAAAAGATATTTTATGTTCTGCAACTTTCTGGAAGGTTAACAGGAAACACAGATGTGGAATGAAACATAAAAACTATGTTTTTTATGAAAGTAGCTGTATAATCTTTCTGTTAGAAAAAACTTTGGTGGGTAATCAGTATCGGTCGTAAAACACGTGGCAGTTTACAGGACCAAACAGCACTTTGTGTATAGATTTGCTTTTGCATTGGAGAATGACAGTATTTGCTTACAACTGTAGATACTTATTACTGGAAAGTTAATGGATTGGTTTATGGCTTGATGATAGTAGTTTTTCTGCTCTGTCTTTCACATAAGTGATGTTTTCTGCATTTATATTCTCTGGTTTTTGCAGGGCCCTGGAACACTACTATGATGATGTTTGCCCTGCTTTGAGGGAGGGTGGGCTTTATTTAGTCTTGAGAGATTCAAGATATCAATATGCAGGGTGAATTAGCCTATATATTACTTGTAATAGAAATCTAATATTACTAAACTTCATTGTGAGAGCTGTCCTTTTTGCATGCATTTTTTAATAGATGGCATATACTTGATCTACTTCTGTTGGTGGGGTTTTTGTTTTTTTTTTAATCCAGGCTGAAGCTGGTAGCTAATGAAAACTTCTGGTAGTGCACGTGATCTGTCTATGTTGTTAAATTTTACTGAATGTCATTTTTGAAAGAGTACTTTAAGAAATGCAGAACTATAGAAATGTTGTTCCTGAAGGAACTATCTTTCACTTCACAGTGAAATTGCTGTCACCCTCTGAGTTAAGAAAGTTTTTGTTAAGGTCAAATGGCTGTGTATCACCTAGACATCTCCAGTAATTAAAAGGGTTTTTTTGTAGCACAACTTTAAAAAATGTAATGTTGCATGTGTTTTTAGAAACAAAAAACAAACACAAAACTCCAGAATGTTCAGAATCTAAGTGGTGAATATGAACTAATGATACACAGTTTTCTGTTGTTTATAACAGCAGACTGACCTTGATGGGTCAAGTCCTAATGTATGTATACAGACAGATATACATGTATTTGTTGATCTGCTATAGTTTGCAGATTCTTCCAGCTCGTGGAAGTGCCCATTCCATTGCTCCAAGGATTCCTATTGTATGTTGGGCTATTTTTGTTTTTAAAGTATATCCAAAAGGAGGGAGTTGCTCCCAAGTCAGCAGCATCTTGAAGTGGTTACTTGTCATCTTGCCTGATTACAGTAATAAGCTGCATGCAGTTAACCTCTTCTACATGTTTCTATCATGTGTGGTTTTAATGTGCAGGCAGTATTTTATATTTATTCCCTGCTGCAGAGTGCCAGCTAGCCCCTATAGGGAAAGGACAGTGCTTTGCAGTAGTAAATAATTGTTGCTTTGGCAGCAGTCAATTTCTAGTGCAACAGACATTTTCATAGGTACGAAAACCACTCTTTCTGCCCCAAAGAGGGAAGATGTGTGAAGGCCAGAACCTGAGCTACCATCTTGTCCAGATGGAAACAGCAAGTGAACTCAGTGAGGGGAAAAAGACATTTTTCTGGTGTTACCCTAGTATAAGTATGCTAGTGTCAGTTAATAAGACAGGTGTGAAGAAACAGAAACTTAAAAGACTTTTTTTTTTATTATGTTGTCTCTTTTTACAGAATATGAATAAATGTGCATATTTTAATTTCTGCCTTACCTTAGCTGAAGGTGATTGGAAGTATCTGGATAACATACAATACAGTTGTCACCCGAGGATGGGGCGAGATTGTAAACCGCAGTGCTGGCACATGTTAAGAAGCGTCCTGGTTTCCCAGAATGTCCTGTGCCATATCCAGAGAGCGATGGAGTTCATCCCTGTTTGAGCTGCAGAGAGCAGGGCCTAGCACCCTTGGGGTTAGGAGAGATGAAAGTATCTGCCAGTAAATGTTGGAGGCTTTTCTACTCAAGAAGATAATGGGGTATATACTTGAATTGCAGGGTCAAAGAGGGAGTGTCATAGTGGTGATAGTCGTCCTTAAAAGACTGTCTTTGAAGTCAGAATTACTTTTTTTTTCTTTTTTTTTTTTTTTTTGAAGAGATTTGTCAGAACTCATCAAAATACTCTTTTTGTGCTGGCTTCTTGCAAATGGTTAGGTCATCAAAATATATTAAGTAGCTCTTTGAACTAAATGGAGGCTTGTCAGGCATCAAATCACAGCAAGCATCTTCATTTTAAGGGTCTCTGAGAGAGCACAGGATTGTACCTAGATAGCCCAGATTGTAAAGAAAAATTGGAAAGATTGTAGCCATAAGAAATGAAGAACTGGATTGCAGGTAATTTTCACCATTTGTATGAGAAATGATAGTAATAACAATTACATTTATACACACATGCGATTTTGAAGTTGCAGTCAGGAAAGAAGGCCTCGTGATCTACTAAGATGTCTAGGAAGGCAAAGAATTCTTCCTGAAGCAGTAAATGTTAAAATGGTAACTCGTACATCAGTATATACTGTGATAGGTGAAAGACTGTAAGCATTAATGTCTTTGAATAAATAAAGACCAGTGTAATTTCATTGCTGCAAGTAATGTCACCCAGGCCCCTAAATGTTAATAGTTCTATTCATTTTGCTTGGCGTAGTTAGAATCACATCTCCTAAAAAGAAAATCTGGGTTGTAGTTATGTGAATACTGTAAATAGAAGTAACTAATTTTTGAAGGAAAAATTATGCAATACCTTGAACTGCTTTTCATATTTTCTGATATAACAGGCTATACAGTGTATAATGACGGAAACATTTCTTTCAGTTTCTGTGCAGTACTGGAAGGAAGTGAGAATGATATGAGGTTTGTGTACTGTGCTTCCTGCATCTGCTACATGCTCGATAACTGGTCAGGCATGGATATGAAAAAAGCAATAGACTACATTAGAAGAAGTATGGTGAGTATTTGCAAAGTGTTATTTCTTACTACGTTTTAAAGCTAACTAGCTTTAGTTCTTAACTAGGACTAAAAATTTCTCTATCCAAATTGGAATATTATGGTAATTTGTTTCTTTTCTGTTCCTGCATTGGCGAGTCAAAATGAAAAACTACATTGTTTTTTTGCATTTGTGTTTTCATTGTAATGTGTATACTGGCAAGATAATTTTATTTGGTATGTTTGTTTATTGCAAATTGATTCTGACCTTTTTTCTTTAAAAATCCGTTCAAAATGGAAAGCAAGTTTTTGAAAACAGGGGCCTGGTGTTCATATAAGTTAGAAAAAGTACATAAATAAAGCACTGCATCAATAAAATTCTCGCATTTCAATGAGTTGTCCTGCTTTTTAAATTATATACAGAATCAAAGGAAAAACTAATTCTTGACATCAGTTCAAGCTTAATAAGTGCTTCCAGTCATGCACTTCATTATGTATTTATTAGCTATTTGGAATGAAGGAAAAATACTACTATATACACATTTTTTTTCTGTGTCTGTGTAAGCTATGTTGGTATGTAGTTGGAGCAAAAGAGTTTTCAGGTTTTTTTCATTATGTTTTCATTAGTTCAGTTGAGTTTAATTTTCCAAGATTAAAATAAATGTTTTTCGAAGAAGATGAGTAAGCTTGAAAACTGAAGTTCTGTGAATGTGAGTAAACATACATAGTAAACTCTTTCAGTCCACAAAAGAGCCAAATTTATGATGACATGCAACTGCTTGTAATGCAGTATGTTTTAGCAGTTGCTGCCAGCAGTGAGGTTGTAAAATTTAAGTGAGAAACAAGTCTAAACAAGATTCAGTCTCCTGCTTCAGATGAAATTGTTTTTTATTTCTTGTTTATTTTTTAAGGAGGGAGGGAGGTGCATAAGCATTTCTTACTGTACATCACAAGAAGCTTTCTGGCATACTCCATAGACTGGCTAGGAACCTACTTTTCTTCCTATGTTCTTTTTCAAAAAATGTAAATTTAATCTAATTCATACATTGTGCATTCATGACATTAGCCTGTGTACTGGAATTGAGAGTATGAACAAAACTTTATACTATTACACCTACATTGCTTTTAATGCCTTTTAATATGTTTCTACTCTACTTACTCCCTGCAACGCCCCTCAGCAGGACAGGGGAGACAATAGGAAGAGTAAAAGCAAGAAAAATCATGGACTGCGGTAAAGAGAGCTAGCTAAGTGAAGAGGGAAAAAACCAAGTGATGCAAACTCAATCACTCACCACCCCCCACAAGCAGACTGATGCCCAGCCACTCTGCAAGCATCAGCCACCTTGGAAGACACCTCCCTCTGCCCCACCCCTTCTTCTTCTGTTACCCCAGTTTTATTTCTGAGCATGAGGTTACAGCATATGGAATATCCCTTTGGTCAGTTGGGTTCAGATGTCCTGTCTGTGTCCCCTCCCAGCTTCTTCTCCACCCCCAGCCTGTTTGCTGATGGGTGGTGAAGTGGGAAGAATGAGAGAGCCTTGAAGTTGTGCTTGGTGCTGATAGTCCATCCAACAGCTGTCCCCTAGAGCCCATGTCTCCCCCACTTCTGGGAGGTCAGCCTATGAGCTGCTGAGGTTCATGGTCCCACTCCAGTTGCTGGTACTCAGACCTACCTGTCTTACCCACCAGCTGTTTGTACCTAAAGTTTGCTAGCATTCACATACGTACAGATACTCAGAATAGCTAGTGCCTGTCCAGAGGTGACAGTTAAAAATAGGATTCCGTAAGTCTTGGACCAATCGAGGTCATCAGCAGAGCTCAGTCGTACAAGCATACAGACTGGCAGCCTGTTCATGCTCTACTGGCACCTTTTATTCCCTTTTTCCCTCTCTTTTCCCTTGTTTGATCTTCCCCAGTCTGCTTTGATCTTTCCCTTTCTCCCCATTGCTCCTTTCCCATACCATCCCATAATAAGTTTTGTATGCCCCTGCATTCCCCAGAAAACACCCTGTGACAACCTTTATACAATCCCAGAATTTTCTTCTCCTGCATCCCATAAAAGCTCCTGTACCCCCGTAGCTAGTAGCCCACTTTATTGCAGGGTGAGAATATCTCCACTGAATCCGCTCAGTGGGTTTCATCCAGGGACAATGATTTATCCGTTCGCCTTTTGCAGTCTGAGGGAGCAGCTGAGTCAGGGTGCTCATTTTTCACTGATTAGGTCAGGAGGGTTCTTCCTTCTCTGATCCTTGCTGGACACTTGTGTTTACTGAGATTAGCCTTTAATCAGATAGCTTAGAAGAGATACGATAGGAGAATCAAATACTAAGAAAGAACAGGGAATAAAACCAAAGAGCACATTCCTCATTGTGTTGTTCTATACATCACATCAACTGGTAGTTGATATTTTGTACACTCAGTTTTGTACCCTTGAGTGTAATTTTGGTCCCAAAGGGTATGTTGTAACTGGGAAGGGTGCAAAGAAAGTTTAGCTGAATTGTCAGAGGTATGAACCAACTTGTGTAAAAGGAACATTTACTTGCTAAGACTCTTCATTCTGGAAATGAGATGATTAAGTGGAGTGTGACAAAGGTATGTAAAGTAATAAGTAGCACTAAAAAGATTAAGTGATCAGGGAGCAATTATTTCTTTCGAAGGCAAGAGCTAGAGAACATCATATGAGGCCACTGGTAGAGGAGGCAAGTGGAGATTTTTTGGAGCCTTGAAATGGCACTAGAGATTTACTGTCTACAGTGATCTTGAACCAAATCTATATTTTTTTTTTCTAGAGCCTTAGCATTAATCCTTGTACCTGCAAATTCCAATTGTTATGTTCCTACTGGGAGAATTGACAAAAAAATTGAAGCCTGAACAGAACAAGACCTCTTGGAAGGGCTCACAAGTAATACTTCAGTTGACCAGTGAAGTAAAACTGGAGCCTGGGTGTGGTTGAAGTCCAGAAGACACTGTAGCTTAACACAAAGACTGTGTCTTTTCCTGGCTAGCTCAGAGAGTCACCTAAAGAGACCCTGTAAGCAGTGTTCTGCAGGCAGCAGTCGTCTTAGCATGTACTAATGTGTAACAAGAGATGCTGTATTTTTGTCCAGGATTACTGTGACTTGGTAGATTGACTAGACTCTGTCTTCAGTAGGTCTTCTTTTTTAGAAGTGTTGGTATACTGTTAATTCACTGCAGAATTGGTATGCACACGTACACCCGTTTTGTCTGGGTTTTCTGGGTGTGCGCTGTTTGGTCAGAGCAGTATTTCAGTGCACTAACTTGGTTGCAAAGTGTCTGGCACTTCTAGGCAAATATACAAAATCTTTGCATCCTGCTTGGTCACAGGTCACATCCTAGAGTTGAAGATGTGTCTGAAGAAGTTTCAGGCATTCGGGGAGTAGCCCTTTGTGAAAATCATTTTGCAGTGGTCATTGTTCCTTCTTGTCATTCATCTCTTCCCACAAGCCTCCGTGAGATGTATTCTGATTCAGTTACCTATCACGTGAACCAAGGATTTCTTAGTGTATTTCTTAAATAAATCCAATGAATGTAGATGTGGTACCCAAGAATGTTAGCTTGATTTCTCGTGTTAAGATTTTGTAGATGATGCTAAAAACAACCTATATATATTACAATTCAAAGTAAATTCTATTTATTTCATTAGTTGTTCCTTGTGTAACTAACTATACAGTGAATATTGCTATAGACTTTCTTACAAACGCTTATTCCTGTTTTACTAAAACGTTACCTCGTTCTGGTACTTAAAACAAAAGGGATTGCATTGCTCAGTAGTAAACCGAGACAGAAAGGTATAGTTTTGTTTTACTATCATATGTCATCATTTGCACATAGGTGAAGCAAGGGATAGTTCGCAGACTTTTTTTCAGTTACTCAAATTGGCATACATGCAAAGTGCAACTAATCTGGATGGAGAGTAACATGACTGGTTAAACACAGTCATCTTTGTAATAAGCTTCTGGATTTTTTAGCTTATTCTTTGGAATTTATTCTCTTTAGTGATGCAGTATAAGAACTGTGACAGATATAATTCAATACAGCTGAAAGGAGGGAGGGGGTTTGTGTAGATAGGCATGTAAACAACAGCAGAAGATTGCAACATGAAACAATGGTGTTGCTTTATTCAGAAAAGTAACTGTTAAAAAGAGTGGAATCTTTATACAGAATGGATAGCCCTCTTGTTATCACTTGACTAAAAAGTGTTTATACAATACTGATCACGAAAATAACTCTGGATCAGTTTTATTGTCAGTAAAATAGTTGGGTTCTAGACACAGTTTTTATCAGCATAGGTTCATTTTTGGCTTTCATATTCAAAAGTCAGAAATATCACTAATCGAAACAGTTAAGATGCTGAAATTTTGAGTGACTTCCAGAGACTCAAAAATACTGCTTTTTGCAACACTGCTTGGTTTGCCACAAATTTGTTTTTTAAGTGGAGGTATTGCAAGATACTTGTAGAGCATCGGCTGCCTCTAGTAGAGTAGAGTCCTCTTGAAATGCAGGTATAAGAGTCTGTTGATATAATTATGCTGGTTGTGAAACTTTTTTAGACTGTGAAGCAACGATTTGTACCCAACTGGATTTACACATTTCCTGAGAATAGTGTTTAATTATGCACTTTTCATGTTGCAGTAACCTAGAGCCTCTTTTGCGTATAATTTCCCGTGTCTTTTCAGGAGGACAAAGAAACAAAAGTATTTCCCTAGTTCTTCAATGCACACAAGTCCTCAAAGAGCAGCTGTTGTCTGTAAATAAATAGGCACCAGTCAGCCAAAGGTCAACTATTGTCTGTTAAAATTTCAAGCTAATTGTACAGCCCAACATAGTACACTGTCTGGGACCCACACTTGCCAGCTTTTCTCCAGAGCTAATTACTTTGTCATACATAAAGCAAACCACCTCCTCTTATAATTACTGTTTGTAGAGTTAATTAGCTTTGCCAGTATAGCTTTGCTAATCAGCTTGCCTTTGTTTAGCAATTAATGGGTCTGTGGAGTGTGGTAGCACATTTGCACTGCCTTCTCAAAAGGCAGTATGAAGAGTTTACACTGTGTGTTTTAACACTCAGATGTTCATTGGGATTACTTAAAATCGACTGGTTGCTTGAAGTGTATGTATCAGATGTTAAGTCTTTTCAGTTGCTTCAACCTGCAGCAACAACTCAAAACCCGAGGAATAGAATTTTAATGTAGCTTCTGTGTCTGCTTCTGTTTCCTTTTTTCTTCTCAAGTGTCAGCTTTAAAAATCGACCTACAAAATAACACTTGGGTCATTCCTAAAGACATGCTAGCTCCTATAGCCATTCTTTGGTTAGGACTATGGGAGTCTTTAGTGGTCTGCCAGGGGGGTCCTGTATCCACTAGCCACTGTTAAATATTTTGGAGAAAACATGAGAAATTTGTAGTCGGCACATGGGGTGGAGAGGGAAATTTAAAATGCTTTCTAACTGTCTGATCAAATATTGAACCAATCATTAATTGAGCACTTAATGTAGAAGGTCTTAGGATCTGTGTAATTTAACTTAAGAAGTTAAACTTAATTTTTCCTACTAAACAGTTTGGTATTTGTCCAGTGATAATTTATTAAGTAGCCTACGAACTCTTGTAAAATAAACATTTTCCATTTTATGAATAACTTACTGTCATCTCTTGTTTCTTATAATGCAAAATGATTTCATAAATTTTCAGGGAAGAGAGGTTGTTATTCCTACATACACAGTATCATCTGCTCCTAGATCGCTCGTAACAGACCTATACTATAGGTACTATAGTGCTATAATATTCTTGGTGCATTGTTCGTCAGACTCAAGTTTCTCCTTTTTCTTTCACTTAAAAAAGTGATTTTTCAGCATAGTTAAGGTATTTTTTAACAGTAATACCTTATAGGGCATGTTAAGATTATTCCAATAGTATGCTTTATTATGTTGTCGCTTCTTGCTTCTTCCCCACATCCCCCTGTCTTCGTGGTTTTTTTAAAGCCTGATGTTCTTGCTCTTTGCTAAAACATTTCTTGTACTTGACTACTGTGTGCACAGTAGCACCTTGCATTTTGCCTTTTTGTATGTTAACCAGTTTGGGGGTTAGAGACAGATTGAATTTATCCATTTAATTTTGTTTGGAATTAATGTATCCATTTTCTCTTATAAAGACAAAAAAAAATCAGGGTGTTTGGTTTTTTTTTCTTTAATGGTTATCTGTATCACATGCTTTCCCTCTTTGGCAAAGCCATGTTTACCCATTTTCAGACTTTTTAACATACGTCACAACTAAAATGAACTCCATGAAAGTCACAAACGCTGCCTGTGTTGAAGCAGGGCTGATTTGTTAACTGTTTTGTGTCAAGAGCTTTTCGAGGCATAGGTTCAGAATTTAATCACGTTAAATGGTGGTTATAGTCTGATGATAATTTTGCTACTAAACTGAGAAATTGCAGTGTCTGTGAAGGTGACGTAGTTCGAAAGTAACTGGTTTGTGGGGTTTTTTTCTTCAGTCTTACGATAACGGCCTGGCACAGGGAGCTGGACTGGAATCTCATGGTAAGAATGTTAAAATGTTCTACGCCTATTTTTAAGGCTGGGATTGAAAATGCTGTAAGAGGTGCAGGGTATGTCATGCCTTTCCTTCTTCTCTGATTTTAAGGAAGTGGGATGAGGAGGAGCAAATCCCACATGCCTCAGAATATCATTTGTCTTCCTCCCTTAGTTCTAGCTTAATATCAGACCAGATGGGCTCTTAATATATTAACTCCATTAATCTTACCTCATGAATGTTTTGTTGAAAGGTGTTGGCAGTAGTTCTTGTCTCTTGCTGACAGAGCAAACTTTTTCCACATGTACCATTGCTACTCTGTGGATTTATCTGCAAGAGATTTTGTGCAGTGCACCTGATAATCTCCAATTTCAGCAGCTATTAGAAAAACTGAGAAATATTTCCTCTGATAGATTACAGCATCCATTGGGGGCTCAAATCTTGAAGCAGCAGTTAATTTTTGTAAACAGGTGGTAGTTGTGAAGATAGGAATTCCCAAGGGCTGATATTTTTAAGCAAAATGCTTTTCAATGCCGTGAAGTAGTGGTCTGCTCGTGACAGAGAACCTGTTGACTTTTATGTGACTGATACTAAATCTAGCAACTGTTTGCTAGTTTTATCCTCAGTATTGAACTTTGATAGTATTCCATCTGTTTTATTCCTGCAGGATGGATAAAGTTGAAAAATTTAAATTAATACCTCTACAAATTTACAAAATTGGCTAACTATGTTACTGGAGAATGCTAGTGATAACAGGCAGCATTACTTCATCATCCTTCTCCTGCTGCATTTCAGCATCAGAATGAAAATAATCTTAGAGTTCCTGGGGTCTTCCAGCATCAGGATAGTGTAAGAACTTCGGGCCCCAAGTCTTGTATCAACAGCTTGCTCAGGGTCTTTTCCTAGGCTGTAATTTTATTGTATCAGGTAATAGAGTTTTGCTGGGCTTTAAAAGTCATGGCCATGACACACAGACAAAGAACATGAGTTTCCCTTCTAATTCCAAATTTTCCTTGCAGTTTCCTTGACAACAAAAAATTCCTTAGAAGTGTAATTTGTGTTTATCACCACCATGAAAATCCAGCAGTCTTTTCATAGTATTAATGATGCCTTTTTTTTTTTTTTTTTTTTTTTTTTCCTCCTTTTCTTGGGGGGAGGGCTTTCTGCTCATCAGACACTTCTGTCTGTTTATATCCTCAGGGGGTTTGTGTCTGAGACTGCCTTTGGCATCTCTGCTTCAGTCTGATTCCTGGCATCCCAATAGCTTTCTTTTTTAAGTTACATAGGAAGAAATGTTTTCTTTTGCATTGCAACTTACTTATTTCTGGGCTGCTGTGTAATGTAAATTGCGCAGCACTGAGTGGCAATCCAGCTTTAAGAAAATGAATTCATGTTTATTTGTGCAATAGCTGGTTTGGGTTTTTTTTTTTCCTTTTGACATACATGGTGATCTAAAGTGTTTTTATTTATTTGGCTTTTAGACTTAAAATTAACACTTTCATACTTCTAAAAACCCATTGATTTAATTGTTACTACGCTAGTTAAAGTTCTGACTGAGATCGTGCATGCTTCAGTGAAAATCTGGGTATCAAAACATTGCAAAACCAACTCTCTCTTCCCAGGTGGCTCTACATTTTGTGGTATTGCATCGCTGTGTTTGATGGGTAAACTGGAGGAAGTTTTTTCGGAAAAAGAACTGAACAGAATAAGAAGGTGGTGTATAATGAGACAACAGAATGGCTACCATGGACGACCCAACAAACCTGTAGACACTTGCTATTCCTTTTGGGTGGGAGCAACATTGAAGGTAGCGTACAGAACAGCTACAGGGTAGTTACTGACCTATTTTGATTTCTTTAAGCATCATATCTTTTCTTTCCTTGGAAGAGTTACATATTTGGCACAAGTTCATGAATATGCACAGATTGCTATAAAGGTCTTTCATCTTGCAAAAATGCAGGATATGGAGGTTTACCAGATTAGTGCTATCTCTGCTATCAATGCTTATCTCATAAACAGGCATTATATTTTAGTATTAAAAATATACTGAGGCTTGATATATTACTGTAATGGTCTAATTTCTTTTCAGCTCTTGAACATATTCCAATATACAAATTTTGAGAAAAACCGAAATTACATCCTGTCAACTCAAGATCGCCTTGTTGGTGGATTTGCCAAGTGGCCAGATAGCCATCCAGGTAAACTTTTCAAAATTATGGTGTGTGTGTGTTCTAAGTCAGAAGCAGATTCCAGCAGTCAGACATCCGAGAGGTGTGAACAAAGTTTTTTTTTTTTCCTTGGTCATCTTCAAAAATGGAAAAAACCCTTGAGACATCATGACAATCATTACATCATTAGTCACTTTAAGAGTTTTCATTAAAAGGTCATGGAAACTCTGTCATCATAGAGACTTTTCTCGTTGCTTGTTTTGAATAAAATGATGTACAATTGCATGTCAACAGTGACCCATATGTAGTTATTGCTGATCTTACTTTGGATTAGCTAGGGGACCTCTTCCAGTCCCTTCCAGCCTGTGTTCTATAACTTCATGATTGTCATGTCACCTACTGAAGGCACGGAAAATTAAGAGTAAAACTAAAGGACAATGAGATTTTCATAATTTAAAGGGAAAGGTGGAGAGTATAGTTTTCCCTTGTTCAGCCACAGAGTGAGCGAGCTATTGTTCTTTAGACTAACACTGAAAGAGCGTCACCATCTATTTAGAGCTGGACAAGCTTTTCCATATGTGTTTAACTGTTCTAGTTAAAGGGAATACTGTGTCAGTGGGTATCTTTGTAAATGGCCTGAGCGAAATATTTCAGAACGTTTGTTCTTTTGGGATCTTTTAAGCTTATTCAGAGTTCATTGATTTATTTAAAACCAGTCAAAGTTTACATAGCTAGATATGATTTATAGATTGTAGCAATTATATGTAGTATATCTCAACTATTATCCTTTTGGATGTCGATAATTTGAAGTAGTGAAAAATTTGAAAAGATGCTAAAACTTCTAATTGGAAATAATTTCAAAATATATTAGAATTCAACAAAGCTATTGCAAACTTGTGAAAACAAATGTTATGCCGGTAGTGTTGCCTAGTCGCATTTTGTACAGGAAGGGTAAACGGTCTGAAAGTAGACCAAATAAGATACAAATTTAGTCATAATTAAAGATTAGTCTGTTCAGAATCTGTGCCCTGATATTTCATCCTTTCATCATTTCATTTTGAACAACAGTTGAGAATTTTTCAAGGTTGAACCACACTGAAAACACAGTGTTTGTGATAGATGTGTGCTCCCCACTCCTGTGGAAACCGGCTTGGGACTCCTGAGAACTTAGCTGTATTTATTCTGCATTAGAGATATCAGTCACTATCACTTGGAGGAAATATTTCTGTTTGTCTTGATGAACCATTTACTTAGTGAGCTAGGAATTAAAAAAATTAAAATTAAAAAAAATTAAAAATAATTAAAAAATAAAAAAAATAAAAAATTAAAATTAAAAAGACCACAGTCATGTGCAAAGTTCTTTAACCTGTCCTTTAGCATGGCTGTGACTGTTTGAGGTAAGATTTGAGAAAGGCAAGACTAATAATAAAGCTGCTTTGCTTTGATTTATGTGGTGTTCCAGCCTGATCACTGCTGTTTCCGATGAAGCAAGCTTTTGCTGTCTCTCTTCTTGTGACAGGTGGGACTATTGCAGCATTCTTTCCTCAGGCAGATGGTGGCAAGTCTGTGTTCACATTTTGAAAGAAAGAGTGAAAAGTTAAGGTAGTTCTAGCGTGAAGAATGGCTATAAAAGCAGGATTGCTAGAATTGTTTCTGTGGAACTGTGATTTCATTGTCATAAATACACAACCGAGCTTCCTACAAGCTCAGCCTAGTATCTAAAAGGCAACTTGTCTTCTGATCGTTGTATGTCTCCCCAGTAAAGGTTTCACACTTTACAAACAAGAAGCATTTGTGCAGCTCAATTGTTCCCAAAAGTCTAATGTTGGTTAAATGTACACGGTCCTCTTGACTCCCATGTTAATGCAAAATGTGAAGGTAATGAGAGTGGCATGGGTCATCTCACAAATGAGTTAATAGTTCCGTTGAGGCTGAATATGGACAGGAATGATTCATTCTCCTTGAAGCATTTAGCATTTGTAAAGCTGATAACAGTGGCCTCAATTTGGGTTTGTTGCAAAACTCAGATGTGACAGAATATTCCAGGGAAAGTTTGCGAAGTAAGAATATGCCATTTTTTTCAAAGGTGCTTTCTAAAATAGAATTTGAACTTCTGTAGCTCCTACTTTATAAAAGCTCTGTTTAAATTTGGATAGTCAGTCTGTCTTTGTTGTGCAATAATGTTTTTAGGAAGAAGACTAGCAGAAATTGCAGAAAACAGTCAACCACTTGTGATAATTATATATTACATGGACTTCCGAAGTCACAAGTAACTTTTCACAACTGATCATTCAGGGAAATATCATTTTGTAGTCCAGATGTTCCCATTCTAACAGGCATCAATATATTGTTTGTTCTGGAGGCCAATAACATTACTGAACACCTTTTCTTGATTTAAAATAGTATTTGGACCAGCGTGCTTATTTAGCAGTGAGCTTCGAAAACTTTCTTACCTTTGAAAATAAATCTAAAACGTCAAAAGACTCCTAAATGCTAGTAATCCTCTGAAAACTTGAGCATAACAAAGTGAATCAGGACACAACTGTCATTTTTGTTTATAGTGATCTAGAGGTTGTCAAATACAGAAAAGGCTTTTGTCTGAAAAATGTTCTGAATATCATTCTAGTAGTAGTAGTAGTACTGTTTTGTAAAGCAGGCATGGACACTGGCTTAGTAGGGAGATTGGTATTTCAAAATAGAACTGAACACCCTCTGTATTTGTTCTGTTCTTTGTTTACTGATAACGTATTTTTTTCCAAGTCTTTCACGTTAAGCAGTTAGATCTGCTACTTGCTGTTAATACTACTTGTTACAAACATTAAACCACATTAACGTGGTTTAATGGAGTTAATTTTCTTCTGGGAGAGTGGACCCCACTGACCACAGGGGTACCCCATACCACATGGCATTGTGCTCAGCAATAAAAGCCAGGGGAAAGAGGAGGAAGTGGGGGGCATTTGGAGTTACAGTGTTTGTCTTCCCGAGTAACCATTACACGTGATGGAGCCCTGCTTTCCTGGAGATGGCTGAGCACCTGCCTGCTGGTGGGAAGGAGTGAATGTATTCCTGGCTTTGCTTTGTTTGCACACACGGCTTTTGCTTTCCCTATAAACTGTCGTTATCTCAACCTACAAGTTTTCTGACTTCTACTCTTCCTTTCCTCTTCCCCCAGTGGGGTGGAGGAGGGAAAGTGAGCCAGCAGCTGTGCAGTGCTTTGCTGCCAGAGGGTTAACCCACAACATTTTGCTAGAACACATACCTGAGCCATTTTGGGGGTTCTTCAGACTTGTGCATAAGTCATGCCTAGATTTAAATAAACTTCTCGTTTAAATTACTAGATGTACTGCAGGTTGCCCCAGGAGGTTGTGCCACAACTCCAATGCATCTCGTGTGTTACCTTCAAATTATATGCAACATAAAATAATTGGAAGCACATGTGAATTACAGGTTATGCAAGAAAAAGATAAAAAGATTGAACATAAAAAGAGTGAGAGGATGAAAATGTGTGTGCACAATTACTACATATAAAACACTAAAGTGAGATTCGCTCTCACAGAAGTATAAATACACCTTACTTCGTTATGTTTTTAAGACAGCAGCCAGGCAGTTGCAAGGTTGCTTACCCTATTCCCTATCTGTGAGCTACTTAGGGAACAAAATGTTTGGACCTGCAGTTTTGACCTTGAAAACCTTAGTGCGTTTCATAGCTTGAAACAGCAGAGTACACAGGCAGTGTATATATGTTTTGGCTAGAACTAACTTGAGTATCAAGCTAGCGTGGATTTGCACAGCTACTGAACTTTTGGAGGTGTCGGTAAATTCATGTCTGACTAAAATTATATTTCAAGAAGGTTTAAACCCACCAAATAGCAATACACAAGTAATTAGGTTTGTATATGGGTTTTAGTGCATATCAATGCAGCTGTCCACAGGGGTTAATATACTGTTTTTCCTGAAGTTGAGGTCTCCTTGCCTGACATACTTTCTGCAGGGTCAGTAGGGGCTGCATCTGCTGAGCATGCTTTTGTCTGCATGTTAATGCTGGTAAGTAGAAGCCTTCATTCAGAGTCTCTCTATATAGATACCTTCTTGAAATATCATTTTAGTCAGATGTGAATTTACCAACACCTCCACAAGATTACTAAGTGTCGAGAGTTTTTAAGGGGCACATTAAGTTCACATCCTCTTGCCATCTTCAGCCTGTGATTTCGTGGGCAGATAATCTAATCTGATGGCTTGCCACTGCCCAGAGGAGGCAGGCTCACTTCTCTTCCTCCCAGCGTGCCCAAGTGCAGCTGCAGGTTCTTTCTCCTTTTTGCACTAGCTTTGGTGTATAGCAAAAGCTTCTGCAAACTAGTTTAATTCACTAAAATGTCAGAAAACTGTCCCTTTTCTCCTGCTTGGGTTAATTTTGGTCCATGTTTTTTTCAACTGCTTTAGGTCATGGAGGGTGTTCAGCAAGCTGTAGTGCTGGTAATAAGGTAGGCAGTAGAAGCAGCGTGGGACAGCGGAATAAGAGCATCCCTTTTTGGTGGCAGTCATCTGTTACGGTTGATCAAGCCACCACAGGAATTCCTATCCTTAGGGCATTCTCTCAGGAAGGGGGGAAGCTAGGCAAAGTAATGACTTCTGTCATACTTCTGAATCTTGCTGTTAGGCAGCTATTAGCAGTAATTTTGGTGTGTCAGTAGTCAGCTGTTCATAAAGTAACTGGCCAAAAAATTCTTTCATGTTTGGGGAAAAAAGATTTCCTTTGTGGACAGAAATTATTTCCAGCTCCTCAAATGCTTTTGCTGTTTGGCCTGAGCACTCAGAAGAAATAAAGTAGTGGGCAAGAATTGTTATAAAACAAAACAAGACTAGAGATTCTAGTTCTAGAGATTGCAGGCTGTCAGTTCACGCTGGTGCATTTGGGCAGAAATCGACTTCTTCTGTCAAAACTAAGTTTCAAATGTAGCACCCATTTGTTTTCTTCAGCTGTAATTACTCCCAGGTGTTGGAATCCAGGAACACTTGGCTGTTACAGCCTGACATAATCTTCTTTTTGCTTTTCTGTCCTTTCAGATGCTTTACATGCCTACTTTGGGATCTGTGGCTTGTCGTTAATTGGAGAATCTGGTATTTGCAAAGTTCATCCTGCCCTGAATGTAAGCACAAGAACCTCAGAGCGCCTTCACCACCTTCATCAGATCTGGAAAACAAGGACTCTAAACAGTGTTCAGATGACACACACCTCTCTACATGACTGATTTAGACTTGAATTTAGTTCTGGTAGCATAATTGTAGCCCAAGGTTAAAAGCCATGTATAACCAATGTGCTCTTTTAAGTGCTGGAGTCATACAATCAGATCTGTGTTGCTGGCATCACTTTGATAGGGAGTTGCCTTCAGCAGGTTATTCTGCATTGTGAAAAAATATTTTGATTATATAGGAGTTTGTCACCGCAGACTGTAAATGGCTCTTCAAATGGCTTTACTTCTAAGAAATCCCTTGAGGCGTTTAAACTTCATTTTTATTTTATTTTTTTAAATTTGTGCATACTGTGTCAAAAGATATAATGGGGATGTATTTTCAAAATCTGTTTACATATCATACAGTATAGCACAGAACCTTGGAGTTCTTTATGATCTTAATGTTTGACATATTTTTGGGTAGAGAATCTCCCATATTAAGTCTTAGTTAAAAGTTACCTTTTATCGTGTACTTTCAGATTCCATAAGCTTTGTTTAAAAAAAAATCAAGTAAATACAAATAAAATTATTTTATTCAATATACTGGACTTACAAAGTTGTGTGGCCTTACTAAATGGATTTCATAATTCTTCTGAGTAGCTTCCACACAGATGCAGTGGACCATTAGCCAGACAAAGAGTTTTCAACTGAAATATTCTCTTCATGTGAAATTCAGTGAGAGTGTGACATACTGCTGTCAGTAAGAGACACTCAACACAGTCTTCTGGAGGAGTAGCTGTGTGTGAGAGTAGCATTAGAACCTGTTTCCAAAGACGAGCCTTTGCAGTACATTAAAATTGTACAACTGCACTGATTATTTTTTATATGTATTTTGCTTTTAGTGTGAAATAATTCTGAGTTTCTTAACTATTCTGTGTAAAGAATCAAATACTGGCCTTTAAAGTAAGTGGCAGTGGTTTACTGCTAGGGAGATAATGAACATTTGCAGCTTACTTAGTAGTAGTGCCTTACTTCCTATGCTTGAAATGCTGCTCAGAATCAAAGCAAATAACTTTGCAGCTGTTGTGTTTGTGGCAGGTCAGTTTGTGTGTTTCAGGCATACAGTAGACACCAGGATGTCTACCTGCCTGTCGTTAAGGCACGTTCTTTTTTCTAAAGGACTTCCAAACACAGATAACAGGTCTCTTAAGCCAGATTAAGCACATCATTTGCCACCACCAAGCCCAATAAGACAGGATATAGACCCTTTCAGTCAGCAAAAAGAGCTTCAAGAGTAACCATGATTCTGATTTTGCAATGCAGTGCAAGTGAAAAGGGTAGAGTAGTTGTACCCCTATCACAGGTGTCAGAGAGGTCCAATGGGCATCTTCAGGCTACCAGAACAGTCCCAATGTCCAAACCTGTAGCAGCCTTCCTACTTAAAAGAAATTGTTTCTATTTCTATAAGCAGATTCATTGCCATGGTGGCACTGGGGACATCACCGGTGGTGGTGGTCTGCTTGGAAAAGCAGAGCATGGGGCAGGGCTTGGAAGTAAGACACGTGATGTAGGCGTGTCCCTATGCTTTCCTTGTAGGAAGAGAAGTTACATAGCTGGAAGAACTGTAGGAAGTCTGGAGTGGTGGAAGCAAGAGGGACTGTAGGGTTAGCACTGGGGAGGGGGAACGAGGTGCTTGAGTAGGACTGGTGCAGAGTAAGTGAATATTGAAACTGGGAGATACGGAGGGTGGAAGCAAGAGAAAAATGGGGAAGGGAATGAGGAGTGAGAGTGGAATGGTGGAAAGGATTTGAGCTGCCGAGGATAAGTGCATAGATCAGTGTATTGGGTTTGCATGGCAAGGTTTGGTTGAAGAGGGGAGTGATAGAGCGGTTTTGGTGGGCACCTGGCATCCGGCCAGGGTCGACCTATCACAATCAGGGGGCAAAAGCAAGAGGGAGTTACTGACTCAAGCAACGTGAGGGAGTGAAGTGAGGAAGAGCTTGGGAACTGGTTTATTCCACATAACCTGAGATGACCTGAAATTCAGCTGCAAATAAGTAGTAGAGAGTCGTAAAACAGAAGATCTACCAGGCTGGGGCCACACTTACTGCAGTTCCTGGGGGAGTCCATTTTCCTGGAGGACGTTGGTCAGCAAAGGCTGAAGTAGCTTCCCTGAACAGAAGACTCTCAGGTCCTGGGGGTATACCTTGCTAAGAATCCATTAAAAACAAACAAACAAAAAAAACCCCTTTAGGTAAAAGTCATTCAAAATAGCACAGTATTTGCTTGTCCTTGACATCAGACGATGGCCCCAAGATGACCCATGGTAGAGTTGGGTGAGTTTTTGGAACATGGCAAAGTTGCAATGAGGATGAGATGTAATTCTACCTACCCATACCTACCTGTGCCTCTCTGCCTTGCTGGAGAACTGTCTTACCAGTTTTTTAGCATTTAGTACATCCCCTGTTAGAGGAAGAATTGAATTTCAGAAGAGTTGAATAAAGTGCTCTGAGTCTGCTGGGAAAGAGCCCAAATATTGATACTTTCTCTCTTGGCTTCATGAGGAATGATGTATTTTATTATCTTGGGGCAAATCCGTACTTGCAAAATCCTAAACTATAGCTCCTGAGTTTCCCTATCTGTGACCAGGTTCCCTTCTGTGAGGGATCAAGGTGGAGAAGCATAAGTAAGGGGACAACAGTGAAAAATCTTATTATGTGAATAACCAGTTAAATTTCTTGTGGCAAGTAATTTAACAGTGTTCTGCTTCTGTATCATAGAATCATAGAATGTTTTGGGTTGGAAGGGACCCCTAGAGGTCATCTAGTCCAACCCCCCTGCAGGAGCAGGGACACCGTTAATTAGATCAGGTTGCTCAGAGCCCCGTCCAACCTGGTCTTGAATGTTTCCAGGGATGGGGCCTCCACCACCTCTCTGGGCAACCTGTTCCAGTGTTTCACCACCCTCATTGTAAAGAACTTCTTCCTTATATCTAGTCTAAACCTACCCTGGTTTAGTTTAAAACCATTACCCCTTGTCTTGTCAC
>NW_009259319.1:2528205-2531137 GCF_000687185.1 Egretta garzetta
TACCCCTACCCAGGTGCAGGACCTTGCACTTGGCCTTGTTGAACCTCATGAGGTTCACACAGGCCCACCTCTCTAGCCTGTCCAGGTCTCTCTGGATGACATCCCGTCCTTAAAGCTAAAGTACCTGAAAGCTATCTTGGGTTGTTTATACAGATTTTACATTTATCATTCTCCTTGGCCCTCAGTTATTCTAGAGCTTTTTCTTTTTTCCCCCTGAGCTAAATAAACATCTTTTTAGGCTGAATTTTGGTAGCAGAAGTATCTTTTTCTGAAGGTTGCAGGAGGCATACTTGCTTCCCATTCGCTACCATCATTTGTTCTGGAGCCAACAAAATGTGTATGCCTTCACCCCACACTGAGAATCTAATTACTTTAATTGGTTTGAAATCTTTAATCTTTTAAGTTAACAAAAATCTATGCTAATAACCAGCTCTGCATGCATGATTTGCCATGTTTAATGCCCCAACTGATGTCAAGCAAACAAATGGTGAACACTGCATGTTCCTATGTGGCAGACATTTTGATTTTGACCGTGTAGTTAATGCTAGATTGCACTGCCTCTCCCATTTTTGTGGTTATCGTGTCTTCTGACTAGAAAAAAATGTTAAAAGGATAAATCAATAGACAACAATTTCACAGATAAGGAGTCCATAACCTAAAATCTCTTTTAAAGCAGAGGTGTCCAGAGGTGCAGCTAAAACTTAAATGTGAGCTGTGAGGCTTAAATGTAGCTACAAAAAGCAAACCAGGCCATTACTATCCACCTGTCATAATTTTGTGTTAACCACAGCTTTACATTGCTGAGGCTGAACCTAAATAAAAAATTAAATGGCTTTACCATGTGCTTGAGGATGTAAAAATCGCCTTGGCTATCAGGGCTTGCACTGTGCAGAACGGCTACGCTGCCACAACCTTCTGATGTTCCAGCTAATGGTGTTGTACAACAGACCTGCTCCCTAATTCTTCCTGTTTATCAAGGCGGTATTTATAAAATTAATGCCTTATGTAATCCTCAGTAGCACTCAAAGCTTGCTGATGTTGGACTGGGCTGACAAATGTGGCTGGGTGCCCCTATCTTACCTGAAAGGCTCACAAACTATCTGTTGGTTCTACCTCCTCTTCCAGAAAAACAGCTTTGAACTGCCTTGTTGAACAAAGGAAGCGAAATGCATCCTTTCAGTAGGACCTAAGGGCTGAGATTCTAAACGTTGTCATTAGGGCTTTCACAGCAACGTGATTTGTACATAGCTGCTGGCTGATAAGAGAATTTTGGAAGAATGTTGCTAAGTACGTTTGTACTTACAAACTTTTCATCTTGAGAAATGTTGTTCTAAATGGAACAATCATCAGCTGTAAGAAAAAACTACCAAGTAAACTGGGGGTTAGAGAAATATCTGTAATGTATATGCTGAAGCACACCAGTTCACCTTGGTCCATGCTCTAGTGCCCTTGTGACAAAGTAAAAGGCAACCTAAGAGGACCTTCTCTGGCTACATCTAATATGCTGTTCTCCATACAAGCCAGTGTCAAAACCGAACGATCCCTTGTCTATGAGGCTGGATGGGATCCATCCAGGAGTACTGAGGGAGCTGGTGGAGGAGCTTGCCAATCCACTCTCCATCATTTATCAGCAGTCCTGGTTAACAGGAGATCCCAGATGACTGGAGACTTGCCAATGCGATGCCCGTCTACAAGAAGGGCCAGAAGGAGGATCTGGGGGACTACAGGCCTGTCAGCCTGACCTCGGTACCAGGGAAAGTTATGGAGCAGTTCAAACTGAGTGCGCTTACCAGGCACATGGAGGACAATCAGGGGATCAGGGCCAGCCAGCTTGGGTTCATGAAAGGCAGGTCCTGCCTGATGAACCTGATCTCCTTCTATGACCAGGTGACACACCTGGTGAATGAGGGAAAGGCTGTGGATGTTCTCTACCTGGACTTCAGCAAAGCCTTTGACACTGTCTCCCACAGCATTCTCCTAGAGAAGCTGGTGGCTCATGGCTTAGACAGGTGTACTCTGCTGGGTAAAAAACTGGCTGGATGGCTGAGCCCAGAGAGTTGTGGTCAAGGGAGTTAAATCCAGTTGGCGGCTGGTCACAAGCGGTGTTCCCCATGGCTCAGTTTTGGGGCCAGTTCCATTTAATATCTTTATCTGCAGTCTGCATAAGAGCATTGAGTGCACTCTCAGTAAGTTTGCAGATGACACCAAGTTGGGCAGGAGTGTCTATCTGCTTGAGGCGACAAGGGCTCTGCAGAGGGACCTGGACAGGCTGGATCGATGGGCCGAGGCCAACTCTGTGAGGTTCAACAAGGCCAAGCGCCAGGTCTTGAACTTGGGTCACAACAACCCCATGCAGCGCTACAGGCTTGGGGCAGAGTGGCTGGAAAGCTGCCTGGTGGAAAAAAACCTGGGGGTACTGGTTGACAGCCGGCTGAATATGAGCCAGCAGTGTGCCCAGGTGGCCAAGAAGGCCAATGGCATCCTGGCCTGTATCAGGAATAGCGTGGCCAGCAGGAGCAGGGAAGTGATTGTGCCCCTGTACTCAGCATTGGTGAGGCCGCACCTTGAATACTGTGTTCAGTTTTGGGCCCCTCACTACAAGAAAGACGTTGCGTTGCTGGAACATGTCCAGAAGAGAGCAACCAAGCTGGTGAGGGGTCTGGAGCACAAGTCTTATGAGGAGCAGCTGAGGGAAGTAGGGTTGTTTAGCCTAGAGAAGAGGAGGCTGAGGGGAGACCTTATTGCCCTCTACAACTGCCTGAACAGGAGGTTGTATTGAGGTGGGGGTCGGTCTCTTCTCCCAGGTAACGGGCAATAGGACAGGAGGAAATGGCCTGAAGTTGTGCCAGAGCAGATTTAGATTGGAAGGGGCTGTCCAGGGAAGTGGTTGAGTCCCCATCCCTGGAGGGATTTAAAAGCCAGGCAGACGAGG
>NW_009259319.1:2531175-2533342 GCF_000687185.1 Egretta garzetta
GTGTTAGGTTAACGGTTGGACTTGATGATCTGAAAGGTCTTTTCCAACCTAAATGATTCTATGATTGATTCTATGATTCTAGAAACAACAGTTTCCAGAAAAATACATTTCACCTTTGTAGTGAGTTCTCAGCCATTCAGTTTGGGGTTACCTTGTGGAGAGGGGAAGGAACGGTGATTTCCAAAGTCGTAACGTTTGTGGACAGCCCACCTCCTTGCATTTTTGAAGAACCCTGCTATTGGTGCCCCTACAGAGGCAGAAGACATGCTGTCGGGACGTAAGAAGGAGAGAGGCCTCCAGGTAAGTAGATCCTATTGCTGCAACTAAAATGTGAAGTGTGTCTGAAATTCATCAGCTGAATGAGAATATTGGTCTGTTTAGGTTGGTGTTAGATACTGTGGTTGTTCTGAAAAGCTCTTGTTTTGCTATTGCAAGTAGAGACCACTTAACAAGTTTTCCTCACTTAGGCACTGGGTGAAAGAGAAGAAAGTCTCATAATCTTTAGACTAAATGATTTTTATATTGCTCCACTGTGGGGTTACAGTATGCCATAGATCTACAGTTACAGCCCACCATTTTAAAGCTTTTGTCTTCCTGGTTTCAATTTGCCTGATTAGTGTCTGAATTTAATAAGAATTAATGCTTTGGGAAGCAGGGAAAACTCTTATTATTCCTTGTGAGCTGTAGCTCTCGGGTGGGGTTTTTTGCAAGCCAGTCAAATGTTCTGGGTGAAGAACTGCCCACGCAGTGTCTTTTTCAGGGCACAGAAAATGACAACCTCCAAAAGTTTTCAAGCTGAACCCACCAAAGACAGCAAACCCCCACGGTACTGCTTTGTTTTTGAGGTACTGCCAAAATGCCTTGTTTGATAACTGCAGTGCAAAAACATCCTTTAAAATGTCCACCTGTAGGTATGGGCTCTGTACTTGGGAATGAGACTGGACAGAAGCGGCTGTTACCACTGGAGAACAAGCAGGATCCCAAGGAAGGGAACAGTCCTGCCTCTCAATAAAAAGGGGAAGGTCATCAAGGAGGAGAAAATCTTCTTGAGAACAATCTGAAACCTCTTGCTTTGAGAATTTCAAAATGTGCATGGGAGGGGAAGTGTTTGTGGTAAGGAAAGAGCTTTCAGCTTGCCAGATTAGGTTGTTTATGTTAAACTCACAAATTAAAGGAGGGAGATACGCATGTGGAAGCCTGTGTTTTGATAGTTTTGGGCGCGTATACATGTGAAAGTGGCTTCTGTGTTAACTCGTAACAGTGATGAGTTAACCAGGCTCTGGTACGAGGACCAGGAGCTACCCTGTGCTAAACCTGCGTTAAACCAACCACCTTGCATGTTTGCAGTTTGAGAGAGCACAGAGGCCTTCCTGAAGGTATTTCTGCAAGAGCCATCCCTGGGTTTCCATCCAGATCTCTCCCCATGTCGCCTTTGCTACCGCAGATGGGACAGAAGCTCTGCCTCACCCTGAGAGGGGGGATCCCACCTTATCCTTTCACAGGAAATCTGCAAAAGGACAATCTGATGTGAAAATGAGAGAATAAAGTCAAGGCACAGCTTTCTGTTGTTCGTCACCCTTCCTGAGTGCTTGTGGGAAAGGAGTGGTGCTTATGCTTCCTAGAAAGCTAAATATGCGGGGCTGCTGTTGAAATTGCACGCTGCCTTCGGATAATTTAAAGCACAGAGCTATATTTATTTGCTGTCATGCTGTCCAGGAGTCTTCATTTAGCAACCCTCTTTAAATTACGACCATGTCCTACGAAAATAGGCTCGCTTTACAAAACTACATTTTTATCTTGGACCCAACCTTCATACTGCTTATACCGCTAAGGCCTCCTTTAACTTCAGACTTATTGTGGAGGAGCATCACGCCAGAGGCATCTGTGTAAACCTACTGCCCAGGGAGCTTTTGCCAGGGCTGCTCTTTCACAGCAGGTTGGACTAACAACTGTCCGGAATGACGTAGGGGCAGCTGATCCTGCCTTGGGGCAGTTTGGTGGGCCAAACTGGACTATTTTTTATAGTTCTTTAGTTCTACTTCAACACTGTAATTTTTTTAACCACACCGCCACCCCCACCCCCCCCAGCCTGTAAATTCTTAAATTAAGGAGAGTTTTGCTGGTGGGAGTGTTCAACATAGTGCAGATCTGCAAGGTACATGGGGGG
>NW_009259319.1:2533968-2545273 GCF_000687185.1 Egretta garzetta
TGGGGGCGTATACATGTGAAAGTGGCTTCTGTGTTAACTCGTAACAGTGATGAGTTAACCAGGCTCTGGTACGAGGACCAGGAGCTACCCTGTGCTAAACCTGCGTTAAACCAACCACCTTGCATGTTTGCAGTTTGAGAGAGCACAGAGGCCTTCCTGAAGGTATTTCTGCAAGAGCCATCCCTGGGTTTCCATCCAGATCTCTCCCCATGTCGCCTTTGCTACCGCAGATGGGACAGAAGCTCTGCCTCACCCTGAGAGGGGGGATCCCACCTTATCCTTTCACAGGAAATCTGCAAAAGGACAATCTGATGTGAAAATGAGAGAATAAAGTCAAGGCACAGCTTTCTGTTGTTCGTCACCCTTCCTGAGTGCTTGTGGGAAAGGAGTGGTGCTTATGCTTCCTAGAAAGCTAAATATGCGGGGCTGCTGTTGAAATTGCACGCTGCCTTCGGATAATTTAAAGCACAGAGCTATATTTATTTGCTGTCATGCTGTCCAGGAGTCTTCATTTAGCAACCCTCTTTAAATTACGACCATGTCCTACGAAAATAGGCTCGCTTTACAAAACTACATTTTTATCTTGGACCCAACCTTCATACTGCTTATACCGCTAAGGCCTCCTTTAACTTCAGACTTATTGTGGAGGAGCATCACGCCAGAGGCATCTGTGTAAACCTACTGCCCAGGGAGCTTTTGCCAGGGCTGCTCTTTCACAGCAGGTTGGACTAACAACTGTCCGGAATGACGTAGGGGCAGCTGATCCTGCCTTGGGGCAGTTTGGTGGGCCAAACTGGACTATTTTTTATAGTTCTTTAGTTCTACTTCAACACTGTAATTTTTTTAACCACACCGCCACCCCCACCCCCCCCAGCCTGTAAATTCTTAAATTAAGGAGAGTTTTGCTGGTGGGAGTGTTCAACATAGTGCAGATCTGCAAGGTACATGGGGGGAGGAGGGGGGGAATGTTTCTATAAATAGCACTTGAGAGGAAATCAGAAGTCTTGGAAGGATTGGGCATATTTGCACTCTGGTCTGTACGCTCATACTTTACAGATCAGCTGTCCCCAGGCGGTGCTGACTGCCCAGCATCCTTCTGAAATAGCCTCAGAAATACGCAGTGCTTTGGTGGGGCCAAGGACAGGACTCCACTGGAGATGTGTCTGGATGAGGCTTTCCAACACAGCCACAGGGCTCCTCTGTATTTTTGTATATGGCTCTATATATAACCCCCTGTGTATGGTCAGACGGAGCGTGTCCTGCAGAGTGGTGATAACGTGTCCTCTGTGGCTTCCCAGTTGCTATAGATAGCTTCCTACACAGACCATGGAAACTGCTACCACCATCAAACTTTGTTGATGGCTCCATGCCTTGACATTTGTTTTCAGTGTAAATAAACTCCAGCCGCAAGCAACTCCCTTTTGCAGAATGAGGTGCTGCTGGTACGAGTGGACACTGCGATGGTGGCCTTCTAAAGAAAAGGTGTAAGCCATGTTAGCGAGGTGAGCTTCCCTGGCCACATGCCAGGTCTAGTCCCCTTCCCTCTGCTGCCCCAGGCTTATCCTCATTTTTATTAACCCAGATATGAGGGCAACAGCAGAGGCACGTGTTTTATCCTGCTCTGCCCAAGATGCACACTCCTCCCCATTGAGGGGTGTTCCCAGCGTTGGGGATGAATTAGGAATGGCAGCTACGGGTGGGAAAGCTGGTCCTCAGCCCCATAATGGTGGCCGGTGCGCTCCTGTGCTCAGCAGCCCTCAGCACAGGATCCAGGCAGGCACTGGAGCCTGCTCTCTGCCCGGCAGGGCCCCACACACAGCAGCAGGTAGGCTCCTAGCACATCCCTCCTCCAGCTCCCGGGTGGCCCTAACTCTGCATCTCCCTTACCACCCGCCTGTAGCCCCTCCGGACTGTTGCAGGCCTTCTCACCTCCCGTGACTCCACGCCATGGTCCAGGAGCCACAGAACAGGGAGGCCTCACGGGTCCCCGCGTGAAGCAAAGGCAAGCACGACACTTTTGGCTGCGGCAGAAACCTGAGCAAATACGCAGACCGGCATTTGAGATGTTACATAGCGTCTGGTCTCCCAGGAGGGAAGTTTTTTAAGCCGAAGACTCTGCAGGCCATGAAGAGCAACAGTTCCCACGATCTCCCTTCTATAAAAGGAAATTAAAGTCTGCAGCAGCTGTTGATCTGATAGCCAGCCTGGGCTGGATCCCCCTCCCATCCCCTTGCTGGCTGCCCAGGCTACTCCAGCTACCCACTGACGACTTCTGCCATCAGAACAAGCTGAGCCTTCTGGTGCTTTTTTGATGCTAGCCAGATTTGGAGCAGACAGGAATGTTAAAGGAAGATTTTTATTTTTTTTCTTTAAAAATCAGTGCTCTGATGTCAGTCACTCCAGTGACTGGTACACTACAAACACTGGCAAAGGAAGATTCAGACACCTCAGAGGTGCTTTGCTTTGTGGGGTGAGAGAGCTCCAGCCTACACACTTCTGCTCATCTCCTGGTGTCAGTCAGGAACAGATTATTCTCAATTGCTTTAAACTAATGGTATAAATAAATAAATAAATAGAATTAAACCAGGCTAAAATGTCCTGTTGCCAACACTGTTTATTTCACCCACCCCAGCTCAACATGAAAACGGTAAAAAAGTAATAAATAACTCGGTATTCCTAGCTAGTAGGAGAAGGGTTTCTCTTGTCTTCAACCAGTTTGAAATCCATGGCTGGCAAGTTATTTGGGGAGGACTCTGGGAGGAGCCAGCGTTGGCAGACCACCATGCGTTTGTCTTCCCTCTCCTTCACAGCCAGGCGAAGCAAGCATGCCCCCGTGAAGTTGCTGTCTTATAGCTGAATCGATGGGAAATCCATTCCACTCAGTTAGGTGGCTGCATCAGGGAGCCCATTTTAATTATGCCAAGGAGAACTGCTGAAGTTGCCAAGAGGGCTGTAGAAGTCAAAGGAATGAAAATAAACTTGCATGGAAAACCAGGGAAATTTCCTTTTCTAGAAACTCCAGAATAGTGCGTTAAGTGCTTGTCTTGCCCATGATAGGGCCCAGACTCCCGTCCCCAGGGACCATGCTTCTGCATGTCAACCGTGTGATGAAAGCAACCAAGTTCACACAGCAAGGTTTGTACTGGCTCACTCTGCACTGCAGCATGTATGGGACAGGAACATCTTCCAGAGCAACAGCCAAGCAGTCGGGGCTGCATCCCTTTTACAGGACACCCTGCAGCTGGCTCTGCACCTCGTGGTGCTTGGCTCGTCCTGCATTGCAACACACACCTGGAGCCAGCCAGGACAAATTGCTGTCCCGGAGTGTTGCTGTACTTCACTCTTGGCTTTTTCACACTACAAGGAACAATTTTGCTTTGTTGTGACTTCAGACATACTCCCCCTAAGTGACATATTTGGCCTTTTGCTCCGCACTGCACATCCCTTTATATACATAAGCCAAATTTGTTTAAGCCAGCGGTTCCGCGAGGGGTCACCAGCACTTTTTCAGTTTTCAGAGGGGGAAGGAGACGCAGGAACCCCGCAGTGCTGCCCACCCAGGCCGGCTGTGGCAGTGCTCCCACTGGGCTCCAGCGCTGCAGGCAGGTCCTCTAACAGCGCAACATCAGCTGAGGTGCTGGTCCCAGCTGCATCCTGGCATTAAAAGCAGGTTATTGGTGTTAAGGGCCCGGGGAGCCTTGGACACCCAGAGGGAACAGAGGTAAAGGAGCAGGCTGATGCTGGTGCGGTGCAAGCCCGGAGGGGTGGAGGTTGTCAGGCTGACGCAGAGCACAGCGGGGTCTGCACAGACCTCGCTCTGTGCAAATTCAATCTGCAGGGAGCTTAATCCACTTTCTGTGGGGATTAAAGAATGTATTAACCAGTGGGTAAACGCAGGGGAAGAATTCCATTGCAGGAACATGGGGCATGCCATTTTGAAACAGGAAAGTTAAACCTAATCCTGATGTCGTTAAGTTGAAAGAAAAGTGCAGGAGCCCAGCTGACGCGTTTAAAACTTGAAGACATAAATTGGACAAGCTTTGTAGAGAGGCGTAATACTCTCTGAAGGCCAGCTGAGTCTGAAAAGCTTTCAGGTCTATGCTGTCTTCTTCAGAGCCTTCACTGTTACAGGCATGCTGCTTCTGCAAAACACACAAAATCACTAAAACATACATTGCCGCAGTTGCAATGCAGATCCCGGTAGCGCTCATCTTTCTTTCCCTCATTTGCATGTCTCTGATTTCTTCATTAGACAAATCCTTTTAAGTAAATGAATAGAATCAGTAAATTAATAGACCCAAGCCTGCTGTGTTTTGCTCAATTAATATTTTTTAAAACTCTAGATACCCCAAATTCTCTTTATATTGTCAAACTTGATTAACTGTAGTTGTAGCAAAAAATGGCAATTACATTATATATTCATGGTATGCATCATTACGTACTTCAGCTGATTCCTTATAAATATCTAATACCATACTCAATACATTAAATATTAATAGTAGTCTACATACTTAACCCATATTTCTTAAATGAGCTTGTTCCCGGGGGCATATGATACTGTACTAGTATCACACGGGACAGGCTGGGAGGAAATCGTACATAAAGATAATTTTTCTCACAGCACAGACACAGTTTTCACTCTCTATTTTATTTTGTGTGTTTGTGCCTCCTCAATACTGAATGGGTATGTTTATGATGTCTGGATGGGGGTCTTTAAATGGAGCAAAACAGAAAGCCTAGAGGTAGATATCTCTGGTGTCAAAAAGGTCTGACCATACTAGAATAAAAATTCTGTTTCTAAAATACTGTGGATTTGAAATTCACCTTTTAATTTTACTACATTTGCCTTTGCCAGAGGACCAACAGCCAGAAGTAAGGGAAATGAGAGGTACAGGCTAAGGGTGAGACTCTTTCTTCTGGCCATTGGCAATGGATGATGTTGACTCAGCCAACAGAGCAGTGGCAGAACTGCTTCAGTATCTCGCATTGATGGTTGCTGTTTGTTTGCCATATTTAGTGTTACGAGTTTAGCGACCTTTAGGGGTTTGCCAGTATCTACTAGAACTAAGTATGTAAATATAAATAAAACCCTGCTTGGTCTGTGATGACGGGGAGTAAAAATTTGGTCACTGAGGAAGGCTATAGTCATTGAGGAGGTAAAAATCAAACAGAGCATGAGGATGTGAATCGGGACCTGCATTGCAGGGAGAGACCTGGGGATCACAGGGAATCACAGGCTAAATTTGAATCCTGAGTGGGATTTATTAACACAAGTGTCAGGGAGAAGGTGGAGGAGTTTGTCTGCTTGAGGTGGCTTTGGTGGGACCTCAGCTGAACGTGGAATAGACACAGAAGCAGATGGTTCCCTGACCACTCACCAAGAGACTCCAGCTGGTTGTGCTCCTTTTTCTTTCCTGGAGCAGCACAGGTGGGAAATGGTTAAAAAAATAACACTCCCCGTGGTGCCTAAAATAACTAGTGGGGATGGGGTTTATTGCAGGGAGAGGTTTAGATCTGCATGCAGGTACTGTGAGCTTTGAAATATGGTTTGGTGTTGTTTGTCCTGCTTGTAAAACCTTTCCAGGCATCAGAAGGTCTCATCTATTTCACGGCATTTTTTTTTTCTGCTAGTGACAGTTCCAATTTACATCATTCCCTGTGGAAGGAAACAGTTTATATAAAATTCATAAACTATTTACACGAATCCTCTTCAGTATTGCTCAAGTTGGATGCAGGCCTCTGAACACTGCTAAGAGAATAAAAGCAGGTCGCGATCCTTACCAGAGGCATGCATGCATGGATATGCATTTAAGCCGTGGGTTTTTTCGTGATTTCAAATGTTTCTTCAAATATACAGTTTAACACTGAAGTAGTTCATACCGAACACCAGCACAGTCTCCCACCACCTTTAACATCACCTTTCTTGCATTTCCATTGCTCTGGCATTGCAATTGTCAGTGACACTGGAGTCCTCTGAGATGGAAGTACATCTACACAGATCCGTTTCCCCCATGCATACTGTAAAATGGAAGCACTCCTTCTCTCTTCCGTACCGAATTATTCGCGTTAGCCCTTCCCATATCGCTGCCTGCAACTGGTTTCAAGCACTCTTGAAGGAGATTTCCTCAGGTAACGATGGCCAGCAACTTCGAGCATGGTGTACAGGTGCACAGTGGGGGAAGACCCCCGCTCAGGATGCCAGATGGCTGCCAAGGGTGCATCCTTGAGTGGATTCCCTGTATAATGGATATGGGGGAACACTTTACCATTCTCGGGAAGCAGGAAGAAAAGAGCATCTGAGCAGGCTCCACTGCTCAGATTTAGTTCAGAAGTAGAAGCTAAGACGGAGAAGGAGATCGACCAGAAAATCTAGAGTTGTCATTGCTGTCCTGGGAGATTCAACATAATTCACAGGTCAGGAAACACCAATTTCCTTTATATTTTAATTCCTATACCAACGTGGCATGACATTTCAGGACCGCAGTTCAAGGCCAGATTTTCCACTGGTATGAAACTATACAAATTTGCTTATATCAGTGGATAGTCTAGCCTGGGATCCTTGCTTTCTTCGGAGGCCTACTTGAAGTTTAAGTGATATCAAGCAAATTAAATTCTTCTACTGCTTCATTTTAACATAACACAACATGCTCTGAGACTGATAATTTCCTGACAAGCAAAGGTTTGAATTCATTTTCAGACATCCTGGTTCTGCAGAAAGGAACTGACCCGAGAGATGAAACAAAAGGAAGGAAAGTGTGAAAAGCAAATTCGTGTCTGCGATTGATGTGGAACAGGTGAGGTGCTCCCAGCTATTTCTGACATACAGCCTACCTCAGTAAAGGTTGTGTAAAACACCGCGACTGGTTACCAAGAGGGGTGAAAGTCCCCTGGCCATCAGCTGCAACACGAAGCTTCTCCATCTGTCTCTGGCCTTCCAAGTGCACATTCCCCTGTCAGCCTGCCGCCCCTCAAGACAAAGGCGAGCACAAACTTTCCTCCGTCCGAGGGGAGGTAAACGGAATCTCTCATAATGGCTACAGGAATCGATAGGTGCTGCGGAGAACAGTCCCAAATTCCTAGCTAGTCTGGATCATGGAGGCGGCTCGTGTTAATGATACTGAACCATCTGCAAGGCTCTGCCCAGCCTCGCAGAACTGCAGAAGCAGACTCTTCTGCAGGTCTGATGGCAGAGAGCATTGCCACACAGGGGCTGGGACCATCCCAGCAAGAGCTTCTTGGGAGGATGCCATTGCTGAAGCTGTGAAATCAACGCGAAAGTGGTTTGTGGCATCCTCCTGCTTTGCCTGTCACTGGCAGCCACCCAAAGGTGGAGCGCTAACAGAGCTAACGCTGAAGCAAAACCGCTCCAAGAAAAGATCATGAAAGAACCATCAGTTGCTTCTGTCTTCTCCCATATCCTTCTTGCCCTGGCTGACTTCATGACTTGAGCTACGTTTACATCTCTTTCCATATACAGAGCACTGATGAGAACCACAGCACTGCCCTGCTCTTTGGACAGCACAACCCAGCTGTGACCGGGGTGTTGATCAATTTATGGAAGCAGGACATGAGGAGGTGAAGGGAGGGGAACCTGGAATCATCTTTTCTGTGCCAAGTCCTTGAATTTCAGCCCAGGTTGTCCATAACCTATGGTGTTTAGCAGAAAGTTGTGGGGGGCGTGGTGGTGTGGGAAGGATGATAAAACCAAATCACACTGTTGCAGAAAAAAAATCATGAGACAGCAGCCAGAAATTCAGAGCGCATAGTTCAAAATTTGGGTGTGATTCATGGCCAAAGAATGCAAGACAAAAGCACCGCATCAGAACAGGCGTGTGGTGTGTGCACCAGGAGAGACCCTTATCTCACAGGCTTTGGGAGAAGGTTGCTGGGGTCGTTTAATATGAATATAACAAAGCTGCCATGAGATTCAAGTGCAGACATGCCTCCAGCTGAAAGGGTTCCAGCAGAGTAAGCCCCTGCCTGTTGCCTTCTTGCACTGCGGAGCAGAAAGGGTTATAAATTCCTTGGCTCTTCACACAGCCTGTCGTTCTGGAGCAGCAAGGTCAAAGGTGTGTTTGCTGCCTGGTGCTGGTTATCATTTGGAGGTTTGTGCCGATACTGTGGTATGACTTCCCTTGAGGCGGGAGCGCCGCTGCTGCAGAGGTCACCACCAGCGCGGTGTCCGGCAGGTGACTACTTGACTTGAGCAGGGTGGGAGAAGCGAGGCACTCCTTCAGGCTGTCCCTCCTCCCAGCCTTGGCCAGCCCTGCTGACAGCGCTTGACACCGATGCCAAAGAAATACAGCAGCAAAAATTTCCTACATGAGTGCTGTTTGGTGAGCTGGAATTAGATCAGTGAAATAAAAAAATCTCACATTGAGTTAAATTATGTATCAAGGACCTCTCAGCTGCGTGGGTGATGACAGCTGACTGTCCCCTACGCCACTACCCATTCTTTATCCCAGGACTGTTTACACAAAAGCAATACGTGGAAGACTGAAAGCCTGTCTATATCCCAATAACAAGCTATTTGATTAATGAGTCATCTGATATATATAATTGTACAGTATCTAATAACAGAAAAGTCTGGCAGCTATTCATGAGTCCCATTTCCTGAGAAAGAAAGGGTGTATTGTTTCAGTGAGCAACCTGTAGAGAGAATCTGGGATAACATTACTACCCTATCAGTATGCTTAGGAAATACAGCCTCCGAGGGGATACATTAGATGGTTATAAAACACCCTCTGGTATGTCTTCACCACACAGGGGTGATGCGCTCCACAGGCTACCTGATCGCTACGGGGTGAGGGTGGCTTGTCCCCTTCCACCTTTGAGTTTGGGAGGGAGCTGGTGAGAGAGCAGGGGACTGCCCCTCACCTGCCCCTCTGCCCCCAGGGCTTGGGGGTGGCTGGGGCCTTTGGGTTTCGGGCAGTTTGACACCAGAGGAGGAATCACAGAATCAAGGAATCATAGAATCGTTTAGGTTGGAAAAGACCTTTCAGATCATCAAGTCCAACCGTTAACCTAACACTGCCATCCCACCACTAAACCCTGTCCCTAAACATCTCGTCTGGCCATCTTTTAAATACCTCCAGGGATGGGGACTCAACCACTTCCCTGGGAAGCCCCTTCCTGTGCTTAATAACCCTTTTGGTGAAAAAATTTCCCTAATATCTAATCTAAACCTGCCCTGGTGCAACCTGAGGCCATTTCCCCTCATTCTATCACCTGTTACCTGGGAGAAGAGGCTGACCCCCACTATCACTACAGCCTCCTGTCAGGCAGTTGTAGAGGGCGATGTGGTCCCCCCTCAGCCTCCTCTTCTCCAGGCTAAAAAGGAAGAAACGAGCCAGCTGCTGGCTGCAGTGACCTGTGGTGCCTCCACCAGAAGCAGGTTATTGCAGCAGCGTGGAGCGGAGGCAGGCACAGAGTGGGGGTGCAATGTCTGCAGTGCCTCCACCACCATTCCCCAGCCGTCCCGCGGGGCTCCCTTGCCCACCGTGTCTGGGTGGAGTTTTGCAGTGCCTCTCCTGGTAGCTGGCCCTCTTGCCTGGTGTGAACATTTCAGCAGGCCCCGAGGGCTGCCTTCCTCAGGCAGCGCAGGGGACTTGCATTGCTGGGGCCAGCTTTTCTGCCACAGTTGCATACGGGCATGTTGTATCCGCCTCGGTGGCAGCATCAGGCCTGGGATGCAGAAAAATAGATGACAGAAGTCTGTTTGAGTTACCCCGAAGATATGCCATCAGCCAAGTGCAAAGACACGAGACAGATCATACATGCAATTATGTATGTTACATTAGGAGGCAGGCTCTTCGCTGCAGGTGTGTTTAGACACAATTTTTCACCTAAACAAAAGCTTGGAATTTAAGAAAACCAGACAGAGCTTGGGGACAAATGCATCGCACCATACCTCAGCCTGCATCCCACTTCAAGCTGTGCTTTTGAGTCTCTTTGAAAAGAGGCATGCCCGCCTCGGGTGCTGCCCTGGGCAGACCTGGCTGTGGCATCGGCCCTGTGCTGCGGGCTCAGCCAAGACCAGGGGTGATTTATACAGTAGCACTCAGATTTGGCAAGACCACAAGTGGGCATAACCTCGCCAGCTTTAGCCCGGGTCTCACGGCCACAGCATCTGAGCAGAGATGGGTGGTTTTGGGCACCTCGATGTACCCTGACAGCCCACCCATGCTGCTCCTGGGTGAGAGACTTTCACGGGCACCCACAGGCACCCATGGTCCTCCACCGGTGGCGGTGGTGGTGGGGGAGCAGAGGTGAGGAGAGCATCTCTTGCACCACGCTGACTCCTCCCCGGGGAGCACTGGGGGAGGTCGGGGCTGCACTGTGGGGGACGGAGGGCACGGCCACCCCATGTGGAGCGTGGGGCCATGGCAGTGGCAGTGGACAGTGGCTGCCTTGGCTGCATCTTGGACCTGCTGAAGTGGGACATGGTGGGGGCTGCTGTCAGGGGTCCCTGGTCAGTAGGGTGCAGCCAGGTGTCCCCAGGACATGCGTGAAGCTCTGGGGGGGCAGCAGTACCGGGATGCACCTGGAGGGGAGAGTTGGTTGGCTCCTTAATTTTGTGGGGTTTTTGGGGGGGAGGAGGGGAAGCAGACTGTAGAGCTGATGTGCTCTGGAGGCTCGCCTAATATTTGCCGCACATTTCCGAGGCTGTTGGATGAAAAAGTTGAAAATTAAAATGCGAAGTGTCACGCGGGCAGCTAGGCAGCCGGCACCTTTGCAGCCTTCTGCCCTGCGTGTGACAGCCTGTCCTCCTGTCCTTCTGCGAATCCATGGGTGCGGTGGGCCGTGGCAGCCTGCTGCCGGGGCTCCTTCTGGCACCCAGAGCTGCCCTGGCTGCGGGCAGTGCTGGAGAGAAAAGCGTCCTCCCCCAGGAAACCATTCACAGCTTGCAAAAATTTTGAGGGAAACTGGCATGTGTGTTTCGTAGAAAAAGGAGGTGTGGGGGCGTGGGGGAGTGTGTAGTCCAACTTCTGTATTTGTGAGTTGCAGGAAGCACTTCTTCTGCCTTCCCCTCCAAAGCCTCTGCTGTGGTGGCTTTAAAAAAAATGAAGTAGGCGTGATGTTTTTAAACTTAAAAATAAGTGTGGCAAGCAGTGGTGTTATTGGAAAGACCGACTGTTCCAATCGTATCCTGAAGACCTTCCAGGTCATCTCCAGAGGCTGCCTTCATGCCTCTGGGTTTTATGCCCACCATTCTCCCCCTCCCCCCCCCCAAAAAAAAAATGTTGCGGATGAACCTTTAGAGGCGGGGGGAGGGGGGGGTTCTTGGGGGTTTTGTGCATCTCCC
>NW_009259319.1:2545568-2552423 GCF_000687185.1 Egretta garzetta
TGTTGCGGATGAACCTTTAGAGGTGGGGAGAGAGGAGCTTCCTGGGTGATTTGCTGCATCTCCTTGCAGAAGGCAAGGTAACATCTTTGGGGGTAACCATGCCTGGGGCTCCAGAGGAAAAATCACGTGGCCAAGTCTTGTTCCTGTCCATTTTACGCAAAACACAAAATCATAACAGGTTTCAGGCAAGAAACTTCTTTTGCCTGTGATTTCCCTGTGAGGGGGTGGTACGTCTGCCCCTTCTCTCACAGTTAAACAGTCTGTGCTGGTAGCTTGAATCAGACGCCCTCTGCAAGAGCATATGGTTCGGTAGACAGCCGAGTTAGCACATTAGCGTGAAATATGGATGTTTATTACAAACAGTGCTGTTCTTTATACGCAGAACACCATACTGCCAAGTCCCATCCTCGGAGGCGCTTGAGGCACCTGCAGAGAAGAGGAGCGGTAGCAGTTGCGCGACCTCCACAGGCTTTCCGTAGTGGCAGTCGCTGCGTGAGGCTCTTCAGCGGCCCCCTCTGAGACCTCTCGCTCTCCCCGCTTTCCTTTTGCATTTCTTTACCTCCAGATCTGGGGTTTTAGATTACAGCCCCTTTGTAATTAATTGATGCTATCCAGGAGCTTGGAGGCATTCTGCTGCGATTGTTAAGCTTCTTTCTCGGGTGACATAAATCATGCCAGCAAAAGGACTCTTCTGCATGGCAAATTGTATTTGCTTAGGGGCAGGGTATTACTGTTTAGAGGTCCCAGCACTCCAGTTTTCCCTTTCCCCTTCTCCCACATCAATACAGCTTTTGCAACAAAGCCTGAGAGCGTTAACATGCTCCGAATTAGCTGCTAAGCATCTGGCTTTTACTGAACAAAGAACTATTAGAGGAACAGGAGGTAATAACAATACTTCACAAGCGCACACTCACCTCTCTGCTGAGTAGGGTCCCAACAGGGGCAATGCATCTGCTCCTAAACCCTGGGCCCGTGACTGCTTTCGGTGCCCATGCTGTTTTTTCCGCCCAGTTTGCAGCCTCTCTCGGGCCTCTGGAACAGGGCAAATCCTTACTTAACACTTTTCCCTGGGGGAATGTCACTTCAAAAAGCTGTTCTCTCTTTTAATGATTTGTACCAGCTATTCCCCTGGGACTCTGTTTCACACGCACAACTTGCACTTTGTACCTGGAGCAGAAAGAGGCATGTAACACTTTTAGCCCCAATAAGACAGTCCCTGTGTAATCCATATATGCACGACATCTGTTTAGGCTCGCTACAGTACTCCGTGAGAGATTCTGGGCCTCCGAAGCACCTGTTGCAAACATCGCAGGACCATCTGAGCACTCCAAAATACCCCAGTGAGACAGACTGACAATTAACCGTGTTTTGTAGCAGTGGTGCTGTGGCAGAAGGAGATTGTACGACCTTCGTTCAGAACCCTGAAATCCCAGTTCAAATCATGGCAGGGATAGGCACTCAACTGTCTCAGAAAGACATATTCCAGAAATGGTTTCAGGCTGCTTTTTTCCCTCTCGCTTCTTCACTGTCAGTAATTTTCCTCTTGGCAGTAGTTGGACACATGAACATCTCTACAGTTCTTCACCCTGGCTCTGTTCAAAAAGGCTTTCCTTACTTATGCTTCCTTCATTGGAACACATCTGCTTCTCTTGCCGTATTAGCTTCAAGGATTTTTTAGAGAATTCTATAAAGAAATATTTGTGTCTGGTAAGGTAACTGATACCAATACTTGTCATCCATTTTGTAGAACCATTTTTGGGCATTTTCCTGTAGGTGGAATAAAACCAATAAACCGATACAAAGCAATGTGAGTTTCAGAGAGAGGCCAGCAACACTGGTGCTGTCCTTGCGCACTAGCTGTTGATTTTGTTGAAGTAAGGGTCTTGACATGCTCCACTTTTTTAATAAAACCTCTCACCCTCTCTGTTTTTTTTCCTCATTTGTTTGCTTTGCTTTACCACCTATTCCTACCCTCCATGCGGTTTTCAGAAAATGAGCTTGTGATTCATAAGGAACAGCATTATAACCATTTCTCCAGAAAAAACATTTAGAGAAATAGCTACTAGTAGGCACAAGCCCTAAAACCCATGTGATGCGAACATGAGAAATTTGTAGAACTAATTTTAAGAGCATTTCAAATCCTGGATGCTCTCCACCTGGACCCTGCAGGTGACATTGACTTCTGTCTCTCTCTTCTGTCTGGTTTCATACAGTGGCCGGCGTACAATTCTCTCATGGTGGCATTTCAGCTTTTCTCCAGATGACTGTGAGGGATAGAGCTACAGGGGCGTACAAACCCAAATCGCATGAGGAACTGGGGAGAAGAAACACAGCAAAATTCACTCGCGGCTGTGAGGCTTGGTGGGTTGCTCCGGGCTGCCTGACTCAGCTGAACTGGAGTTCTGCTCCTCACCTGTCAGAAGACAAAGCTTCACGTATTTCTTGATTATGTGTAGGAAAGTGCTTGTTTGGGGTTTGGGTCCCTATGTGGAGACTAGCCCTTTGGCAGGTACTTTCTTCTGTTGACAGAGTATCCAGAAGTGTGCCAGATTAGGTCTGTATTGTGAGGGGTATTTGTGCAAAAAGGTTAAAAGAGCATGTAAAGAGAACTTGGAGCTCCATTTCAGGTAACAGCTTAAGTTAGATACTGCAGAGGAGTCTGACTTTGAAATCTAGCAGCGAAGAGAAGTTAAAATCCAACTTGCCTGTCTTCACAGCTTTTTCACCTGATTTCCTCAGCTGGGTCAGTCAGCCCGTGTGACAAAAGGTGTGTTTCCAGAGTGGAGGCAGGCCCTCATGTCTCCAGCTGGGGGTTCCCTGAAGCACCTGCAGGAACCTGGGATGTGAGGTGGCAAGGGCGAGCTGCCAGCCTTGGCCCGCTGACCTTGGGAAGCCACAGGCAGAGGCAAAGGAGAGAAGGCAGTGGGGCAGAATAGCAGTTCCCCACGTGCTACACGTCTTGTTCACATTTTTTGTGCCATATCTTTATGGTGTCAGACACCAAGACTGTGGCTGGGCTTCCCCTAAATTTGATTTCACTTTTTTCAACTTAAATCTTTTTATATTCCAGATACTTTTAAAAGCAGCAATTGCATTTCATTTCTGCTAAATAGCAGTAATTTGTTTACAGGTATGGTTCTTTCCTAGTTCAGAGCTGGAGGGTATTTTGGTTTGAACGCCACGTGGTTTTGGGAAGCTTTTTCATTGTAATTCTTTCATTTGCTTGGCAAGTGATTACAGTGTGTGGAAGCAAATGGCAGAGTCCTCTGTGTGCACCGTTGTCTGTAGCTGCTCTTCGGATCCCTGCAGCTGCCGCTTTCCAGGCATCCTGGGTGTGAAGCAGAGTACTATATGCATGGCAGTAAGTGAAAAAGTGAGGATATGCTGAGCCAACTTGCAACATTCATGAGAAGTGCTAGCTACAAATCCTACCCAAAGCTGATAGTGATCCCAATATTCTAGCAGTTAGAGAAGCATAGTTTATCGGCTCAGTGCTCTGTGCACAGCAGGGGCTCGTCTGACCTTCCAAAATCGTTGGGTCCAGCTGATGAGGTTACAGGACCTGTTAGGAAACTCATCGGACCATGAGGGGTATGGGCTCATAGCACATCTCTGCAGAGCAGATAAACAACCAAAATCAAAGGATTAGGGCTTGATATTTTTGTTTTATGGCAAGAAATCCTCAAGTCATCGTTATTTTCATTTTGAAACGCCCAAGGTCTCTAGGCCCTTGCTGGCTGTTCAGGGTGACGCAATTGAAGGGTAACCATCAAGAACACAAAGGTAAGCCTGTATTCCTGAGCCCGAACAGGCACATTTCTCTCAGGCAGCAGAAATTCCTGCCTTATTGCTGAGCAAACGATATATCTTTCAGCTTGCATAACTGAGAAGATCATGGGGAAAACGGTCATACTCATGGTTCAGCTCTTCAAGGATGGATAAGCAAAGAAGCAAATCAGATCATCACTGACAATTTACAGAGCACAAGACGCAGGCTAAGACCCCACTGCATCCATCCTGGCAGGAAATACTTCCATAGCGCAGGGGGAAAAATTGTCTCCCTGGTAGCTCAGTCCCCACGGAAGTCACGTTGCTGAGGAACAAATCTCACTCTTCATCCTGCGTATCTCTGGTGTGGATGCGTTGGCTCTGCTCGGATGGAGGCCTAGTGCAAGGCAGGTAGCAGCAGTTCAGTCAGAGGATCTGCAGAACAGCAGGGAACTGGCTCAGGCTTGAGGCATGGTTGCAAAAGCAGCATGAAAAAAAAGTGTGTTGGAAAGCTCTGGTCTGAGGACCTGACTACTGAAGGCAGGGAAGGCGTTGCCAGAACCTCCTAAGCCCTTTGGGGCACGCTGTGTTGCTTCATGCAGCAGGATCCCAGTCAGACTGTGCAACAAGTGTAGGATTTTTATGGCTTGTTGAAAACCAGTGCCGCATCCTTTTTTTGAATTGTACTGATAGTTAATGCAAATAAGCACTTGCAAGGCTGCTGTGTACCGCTGATTAAATTAATAAGCACATCCAACCTGAGGTAGGAGGGAAAATAGGATGACAACCCACCCCTCCCCAGTTTGTGTCTTGTGCTGCTGTCTTGGAAATGCCAGGGACGCCAGCAACACCCCGACAGACCCCACCTGCTGAGGGGGCAGGAATGAATTATGAAGGATGTGTTGAACCATCTTGATGCTTTCCAGGTATTACTTGATGCAAAAGGAGTCCCTCGTTAGCAGAACGGGTGTCCAACTGATGCATGCATGTGGCTGGAAACAGAGCAGAAGGGTAGGTCTGACTTCTTGTGGCCACGCTGGTCTTACGTGCAGGTCCCTTCTGCAAAGGCTAACGACAGGGGTCTCCTTGAGAGTGGTTTGTGCTCTTACCTTTTTAACGTACCAGTGATTCCTAATGGTTGGGTTTTTTTCTCTCCCAGTATCTTAAAGCCAATGAGGATTTTGGCACTGCAAATGCAGTCATCCTAGGCTGAGGATGGACCAAAAGACTAGTAAGAAGGTGTGAGTGTAGAAGGGGGAGTTTTACCCTTTGGAGGTTTAACCCCAGCTGGCAACTAAGCACCACACAGACACTCGCTCACTCTTCCCGCTCCCTGGTGTGACAGGGGAGAGAACTGGAAAAAGACGTAAAAGCCATGGGTTGAGGTAAAAACAGTTTAATAGAACAGCAGAGGAAGATATACTAGTAGTAGTAATAATAATAATACAAAACAAGTGATGCACAATGCAATTGCTCACCGATACCCAGGCCATCCCCAAGCAGTGGCCACAACTCCTTGGCCAACTTCCCCCCCAGTTTATACACAGAGTGTGATGCCATATGGTCTGGAATAGCCCTTTGGCCAGTTGGGGTCAGCTGTCCCGGCTGTGCCCCCTCCCAGCTTCTTGTGCCCCTGGCAGAGCAGGGGAAGCTGAAGAAGTCTGACTGGTGTAAGCACTGCTCAGCAACAGCTAAACCATCAGTGTGTTATTAACATTCTTCTCAACCTAAGTCCAAAACACAGCGCTATGCAGTCTACTAGGAAGAAAACTAACTATCCCAGCTGAACCTGGGACATACCTTGATGTGGTGGAGGAGGAGGTGGTAATCAACTGCTCTAAAGTACCCGCAAGCCAGAGCAAACAGGCACACAAACAAGCTAATCCTCAATGATCTATTAAGGGATTGAACAGAGAGTCACTCACAAGTCCCGGCCATAACAGTAGCTGGCACCGTGGTGCATCTGAAGGCTGCGGGAGGACGGGAGGGAAACGCGTGCTCCAGGCTTATCCACGCGAGCAACGCCCGCTTCTGCTGGCACCTATGCCTCTGGCACGAAGCGTGGCATGGATCGCCTTGCTGTGCAGCCAAAGCCAAAACTTCTTCAGACTGTTTCACAGGCAGCAGCAGAGCCAAAGGGGCTTCGTTCTGGTCTGCGGCTGATAGTTCACTTGGCCTCAAATCAACCTCATCCGGTGCCAGCGATGGGCCACGCGCTCGCGTAGACGAGGGTTTATTAAGTGCTACATCCTTTAAAGCACACCTGTAACATCAGGAAATTTGGGGCTAGTAGAGGTGGTTAAGGGGTAACACAGTTATTCAGATGTTCGGAGATCATTACTCAAAACATAGTTGGAAGGCAGACAACTTGTGTCCCCACTAACCCATTCTCCCCCCGCGCCCCCCCCGCTCAGTTAAGCGACACGTTTCAGTTTGAACACACATACTGTGCATTACCAGCATTATCAGAATCATTTCAAGCACAGTACTCTGTGTTTTTACGAGGGTAGTTTTCAAAAGTAAATGTGAAATTACGTATGTTCTCTAGGAAGTTCTTCATCGTACTACTGGACGTGCAAAAACATTGCCTTTGTCTTCACGATTTCTGTGTGTCATTCTTCATTCAAATTTCACACCCAGGCTGCTGCAGCCCAGATGTAAATAACGACCAAAACCCACATAAGACATTTCAAGCGTGTTTGTTTTCTTGACTCATACAAAGGGTAATTCTGAGGGGAAGAAGGAACTTCTTATCCCGACGTTAGTCTTTTAAATAGGCAAGTAGGTCAAATTCAGGGTTTGTCAAACTGACAGCATGTCATCATTCATATAGCCTAGGCTCCATCTAAACCTCCTTCCGTTGTGTAACGCAGGGACGCCGTATGCTTTCACTCTGAGTTTCCCAACTAGTGATTTTTTTTTCCCTCAACCTAATGCTACCACAACTACGGGCAGCATCGAGCCTGCGGCGGTTGCGTCCGCACCCTCCCCAAAACCTGAAGAAGCTGGAGATGTAAAAGAGGGCTTTTGTTTGTTCTTGCTGGCTGTGGGAAGGGTGTTCGCTGCGCCTTTTCCAAAGGGACCCAC
>NW_009259319.1:2553332-2569816 GCF_000687185.1 Egretta garzetta
TTCCCCGGCAGATGCCGCGGCCCCGGAGCGCGGTGGCAGATGGCCGTGGGGTCACTGAATGACTGAGGGGCTGCGTGGGGTCTGCGGGCTGCTCTTTGTGCGGGGAATGGATGGATAGATAGATAGATAGATAGATAAATAAATAATGCTCACGACTCGAACTATCAGCCTAACGACGTCAAGGCAGCTTCGGTCCTTAAATGTGAATTACGCCCTGAAATGTGATTTACCCGGCAGGAAAGCCTGTTGTTTAACCCACCTGACACTTAATTTCTTTTCTTCCCCCCCCCCCCCCCCCCCCCCCTCCTTGCAATTGAAAAGTGAGCGAGCAAACCGAGTTAAATGCATGGATTCCTATTGTTAAGAAGTATGGTTGCTTTCATTTCACTGGGTCCTTAAGTGGAATTAGGACTACTCCCCTCCTCTCCTTTCCTCCCCTGCAATGCAGACATGACCTAAAGATGAACTGAGTTTGCCTGGTGGCAACGTTCATTTCAGCTGAAATGAATGTTGTCAGTGCTTTCATAAAGGCTAATTGAGATTTGTTTGCAGTGTTAGCCAGAGAAGTGCCTCAAACCAGCTAAAACTGCGTGCAACCATTATTCTACAGAGATGGGGTTTGGTGACATACAGACAGACATATGGTTGTGCAGTAAGTCTTGCTGGCTCACCTTTTCTGCACTTACACTTGTTTTTCCCTGTTTCTGTCATGAAGGTTGCCATTAAGGGTATCGAAAGAGAGCTCATCTGCCCAGCATGCAAAGAATTATTTACCCATCCATTGATCCTTCCTTGCCAGCACAATGTCTGTCACAAATGCGTGAAAGAAATACTGTTTGCGTTTGAAGACTCTCTTGCTGATGGAGGCTCTGAATCCTCTAATCAGAGTAGCCCTCGAATTAAAATGTCTTCTTCTAGCATGGACAGAATTGACAGGATTAGTAGATCAGGTACGTATCAGAATTTTTGTGCGTTGTCATAATTTTATGTATGCAACCAACTTGAGCCGAATGGTATCTGCATTGGTAAAATGTCTTCCCAGGACATCTGACGCAGTTGAAGAGATGACTTAGGGACAGTGCAAGTCTTGTTCATTCTGTGGCAAGAACAATGGGAATATTTTTAAGGACAATGCACTTTATTTCATAGATAATAGATTTGTCTTTGTGGCAACCTATAAATCTTTGTAACCCTTGTGTTTGTTTATTCCTCTGTTTCAGTTACATTGAGGTGCAATAGCATCATGTTCAATAGAGTCAAGATGTGGATTTTACCAGTTTTATTGCCAGTCAGTAGTACTGTCCAAGTGGTTCTCTCAGGTTTTGGCCAGCCTAAATTCAGTAGTTCCAACTTCCTTCTGAGCCTCTGCAGACTTTGCAAATGATAGTTCGGTCCTACCCATTTCGTTATGCTTGCAATAAATCGTTTTCCATAGATGCCAGTCATTGCAGAGTGGCAGAATTGGAGGACAGATGACTGTAAGAAGACTGAGCTAACAATCTCTTTCAGCGTGGTCTGCTCGAAGCTTTCAGGAGCGCTTGGCTGTAGGACTCCTGCTCTTTGTGATGCCACACTAGAAAGACTCTTACAGCTGTCTCTGTAATCCACAGATGAGTTGATCTGCTTTTACATCGATACATCGAAAATACTTTGTGCATGTTACACTTCTCGAAAGAAGCCTCATCTTGGCTTTTAGGCTTTCTTCTGACATAATTATCCACTCTAAAACCACAGTCCACAGTGCTCTGGAAGAGTCACCCACAAGACAAACCCTGAAGCTGTATCTTGCATTTCATGTGTTACTAACAATCAATCCTCCCCTTCCCAGTTTTCAAAGTTCAAACGTTTTATTTTACCTGCTGCTTTTAAAAAACAAATCCTGAGTTGTTAGCACTCTTTCAGATCAGTTCCATAAGCGAATGCTGTGTTTGCTGTAGCTTGGCTGGTTGAGGCGTACATTGGTTTGAGGGGATCCCCAAACCAAATGGCTAGTTACCCTCATTACACTCCTGTTTTCTGGATACGGGGTGCACAGCCCCACAGTCACTGTTCAGCTCCACATACATACACCTCAGCTGCTTTCTAAGCCATCTCTTAACTGCAGTGTTACGGGAAGTCTGAATGAAGGGGGCCCGCTGGTGACTGCCTTCTCCCAAATCCAAGTCTATTCCCTTTTTTCCTCAGTAAGCATAACGTTCTGGCGTGGCGTTGCATGCGTGGACTGAAGTGGTCACCCGTTCCCGCTGCAGCTGTCTGCTTTATGTTTAAGCATAAGGGAGGAGGTCAGTGCTTTATCTCCCATCAAAAGCTGCCCTCCAGCTTGCTCTCCGTCTGGCAGTAGAAATAGTGATTGACACGATGTGGTGCCGTGGCACAGTCCACCCTGTGCACAGAGGAGGCAGAGCTCCCTTGGGAACCTGACATTTAATTACGATGAGATTTGCAGAGTTCAGTTCGCAGTGCTGCTGTGGTTGTTGGCTGCCCTTCTTGCAAGGTTTAGCATTACTGCTTCGTTATACCCTTAACAACAGGGCGAGAAAGACCTGTTCCTGGCACTCCTGCCCCCCTGAGAAATAGGCACACAAGTTGTTGCAGGGGTTGTAATCTTTAAATCCACAGTAGTCTGCAAACTGATCGGAAGTTAGGTGTGTTGTCTCCTCATCTGACCTGCTAGTGGGGGGAGATGAATGCTTTCCTAAAGACTTCAGGTCTGTTTGATGAGTAGCAAGGTAGTGTGGAGACTTGGAAATAATGGGCTCCCCCCCGCCTTCTCCCAAAAGAGCGTGGGGCAGATGCACAGTTCAAATTTGCAAAATGAAAAGTGTATGGAAATGGGAGCTTTAAAGAACACTTTTGGACATTCAGGTTATACTGTCTTTGCTTCTAAAGTCACAGGCATTACAGCTCCATTGCTACGTGGGGTGTGAGATTTGCTCTTAGACGTTTGGTACCAGTAATGTTCAACCAGCTTGTAACTGACATTTGTGCAATTCTTGTCTTGCATCTGAAGTACCCATACTGCGCACTGTCTTGCTTCATTTGTTTTGTGATCCTTAGGGGAATTTGTAACAAAACAGCCCCATAAGAAGGAAAACTTAGAAGAAAACATCCAAAGTGGGGCCTCGCATGTATTAACAAAAACCCACTAGAATTCCTGGTAGGCTCGTGCAGGGCATGTCACTGTCAAGACATTATTGTTACATTTGAAAATGTATACGACACCTTCCCCCTGCTGTGGGTTTTTTCTTTTTTTTTTTTTTTTTTTTACTTAAGGAATCCCTGCTATCTCCATGAGGAGTATCATCTATTTAAAATGATTTTGGCATTTAAATTCTTGAGATGCCAGAAGGAATCGGTCCATGTTCTGTATTTGCTGTGCACACACAGCTTGCATTTACAAATACAATTTATGTAAAAAGGCCAGAACTGGTAGAACCCTTTATTTTTCAGTTGAAATGGAGTGTGTGCGCTTCTTAAAATCTTAATGTGTTGGTTTAAAAAAACCCCACTGTTTATGCTGTACATAAAATAATTTTTGATTTAAAAATAATGTTGATATAAAATAAAAATAAAGCCTATTTCTTATTGCTAATCCATTTTCTGTAATGTTAGTGTAATTACAGTGTTGGTGTAATTAAAGCATGTAATATGGTTTTGTTGGCACTCGTGCAGTGTGGACGGACGATGCAGAAACTGAGTGTTTGAAATATCTCTCCCTGTGCCCTCCCCCCAGGTCTCTTCTTTCTCCCTTTTTCTGTTCTGCTTAGATACTACAGTTGTTTCATGTGCTAGGAAATTAAACATTCTTGCCTTTCAGCCCTGCAGTAGTTTAACAGCCACAGGAGAGAAAACAGTTGATGCTTTTCATTTGAACCATTGTAAACCAATGGTGTATCTCATTTTTTGATTACTAAACAGCTTTCTGTTCATTGTTCGCAGCCTCACAGAGGAGGTCTTTTGGGTGGAGAGGTAGAAATGCTTCACTTCTTGTATTGGCTAGAGATAGTCTAGCATTTAGATCTCGAGTTAAATATTGTTGGTTAGCATATAGCTTTTTGTCAGTGGTCAAGTCCGCAAAATGGCTTTTGCAGTGAGCAAAGGTACAGCAAAGGACTCTATAAGGAAAGCTTTTCATTCTGTTTAACACTGACTTAAAGGTCAACTGGACTGGAATTCACTTAAGGGTTGGATTATATTTTTTTTTCTTGTGTGTATGCATGACTGAACACACGTTGATGGGTGCAAAAACGCATGTTCTCTCTTCCCTTTAAAAAAAAACCCCAACCATCACCCCCCTCACCCCACACTTTTTAATCTGCAAGAGTGTATGTACATGCTCAAGTTTCGGTAAAACTGCTGTCTTACTGGTAGTGAGGTGTAATTATTAAATTGATCTTTGTAACATTTAGAGGTCATGGTTGGCCGTCGCTTTTAAATGAAGGTAGTACCAGTTCTTCATTGTATTCAAACCCGTTTAATTTGATAAAGAAGTAGATTGAAATTTACATCATCCTAACCTGAGTAGGTAGTTCTGGGTCTGGCAGTTTGGCACGGCACATGAATATGTGAGGAAAACGAAATATTTTAAATTGATACAACTTCTAATGTTTGGCATGCTTAGTGACACAGTCAGGTCGAAGGACAGGCAGTGTGTCTTTGGTTTAACTACATGTAATTTCCAAAACTGAGCTAGTCTGAGCACCTTGGCCACTCTGTGGGCCTGTTAAGTATTTCCTTTTTTGATGTGATGCACTGCCAAAACTGGGAAAAAAACACCAAAGTTCCACGTTGCCATAATATTGGCAGGCACATAAGCGATCCATAGGAATATAGTGTCCTTCAAGAAAGACATGGACTGAGCTAAGCACAAATCTGAATTTCACACTTGGTGGAGGACAAAGCAGCTAATTGGAAGGGGAAGTTTAAATTGCCTGAGTTGAAGACTGAAAGTGTCATGAAACAAAGATACTGTAGGACACCGTCAGAGCTCTCGGAAAGCTGTCCTTATCTTCTCTCTTTGCAGAAAGCACCCTTGATTTGGGGAAGATTAAAGTATCTGAAAATCAGTAGCTACTGATTTCTCTCACTTTTTTTTTCCTTTCTTCCTAAAAATCCATCCAAAAGCATTAGCTGAGTTTATGGGGCTGGCAATATACATTTATACTTTAAAAAAAAACTTGTTACAAGAATCCAGTTGACTTTTAAAATATTTATTTTTTTAAACTCTCACACATTTACCTTCCACATCTTCCATAACCATGGAATTCTGGTGACACTGCTTACTTGGAAAACACAATTTTATCTTTAAGATGTCTTACCCCATTGCAAACCATGAGCTGCAGGTTTGGCTTTTCAAGTGTTGGTGCCTCTCCTTGGGAAGAGGACATTTAAACATTGTCTTTAAAAGAGATACTTAAGATTGCTCTTTGACTTGAGTCTTTGGCAATCTGTATCCTAATATTTGTGAGTTTGGAGTCTGAGCATATGCCGTGCTGATTTTTTTAGTTATTGATTGAACTATTCATTGCAAGTGGAGTGGTCTGTTTACAAACCACAGCGGAAAACTTCTGGTCATGATTCCTAATGCTTCACAAAATACACACTTGTTTGTTGTAAACTGGATTGGCAAAGTATAAAAGGCAATATGGGGAGACCCTAAGTTTCTCTGAGCTGCACATCTAGTATCACTACAAAATCCATGAGTTTTGCTCCTCTGTTTTTCTTTGTTTTGTTTTGGTTTTTTTTCATGTAAGCAGAATTCAGTTTTAGTAAACTGAACACAAGATAGATGGGAAAGATAGTGCTCCAAGGAACTACCACTTCATCAATGCTTTCTTTTTAAAATGTAGATGGGAAAGATAGTGCTCCAAGGAACTATGGAAACATTCAAGGCCAGGTTGGATGGGGCTCTGAGCAATCTGATCTAGATAGCAGTGTCCCTGCTCACTGCAGGGGGGTTGGACTAGATGACCACTAGTGGTCCCTTCCAACCCTAAACATTCTATGATTCTATGATTCTATGATTCTAACTACCACTTCATCAATGCTTTCTTTTTAAAATATGAGTGTAGAAATCCTATAACCAGAAAGCAGACTAATTCTTAGTGCATGTAAATGTTTTAAGACTCACTAGCCAAAAAGGGGATGTTTCCATACTTTAAGTATTGAAGTGGCAGAGTACACCAAGAAGCTTAGCAAGTAAACTTCCAGGGTTTAAAACTGGGAAAAAAACCCCAACCCCAGCCTCTTAGAGTGCTGTCAGTGAAAAGGGACGAGACATCTGAAGGTGCTCAGGACTTCCCTGATACCGGATTCCTTTCCGTAAGCAGAGTGTCACCAGTCTTCGCAGAGCATGGCTCGTGATGACGGTCTCGTTTCGGTCCACCACAGGCAGAATGAAAGGCCTCCATTGGGATGCAGCTGAACTCACCTTTGAGTTAAACAAACACCCCTTCCACACCTGAGCCACTTGGGCCAGACTTCAAAAGCATGCTACCAGATACGAATTTCAGATTGTATTTTTAAACTTGACCACTGCACCATGTTTTTTTTTTTTTTTTCTTGTTATCTTGCTTTGTCATTGCTTGCTCTCTGCTATAGCGTACTGCTTGTAGGCAGTCCCTGTACATACGACACTGTATCGTTATTTCCTTAGTTTTAGCAAATGTAAGTACTCCAGATCCCTTTCTGTAGCCGTTGACTGCATGGCATTGCATGCAACATCATGTTCTTGTTTAGGCCATTGTAGAAGTCTGCGTAGAAGCTCTCCCTGTGTCCCTGTGTGCAGTGCTAGCTTGGAGCGTACATTGGAAATACAGTTTGCGTTTCCTGTTGTTGCTGTGCATTGCATGGGTGTGTTGCTGTGGATGCCAAGTTACAGGTACTGCAGGATGTGCAGTTTGGGTAATTAATTCAATTCAAGTAAGTACTGAAAAAAAGTATTAAGAAGAGAAAAAAATCTCTGCTTCCCTTAGCCAGAGAGTTGAATACTGGTAGCTTGTGTTACCCACAGTGTTCTGTAAATGCAGCCTAGTTGTTCTGCTCAGAGCCTACAGAAAGGCACGAGAGTAGCCAAGTTTGAAACTGCCAGCTCGTATACACTTACTCATGCTGTGGTTGTTGCCTCTTAGCTGACGGTCGTGCGTAACTACCATGGGGCATGCTTCAAAGATTTTTAAAGGAACTAGTTCCTTATGGGAGTGTTGGTTTGGTTTTTTTAAAGAGACTGGAAAGGGCGTGATAGGAAGGGAGGTTCTGGATTGTTGTTTGAAGCAGCCACAGGAGAGCAGCACAAGGCAAGTGTCTTCTGGATAGCATCAGAGGACACTTCAAAAAGAAATGAAGCATCAACATTTCTGATGGGAAGATACTGACTAAATACAGATGAGAACAAATTTCCCTTTCTGAAGAAGAACCAATTTCAACACTAAGAATTCAGCTTTAAGTCATACCTCCATTTACAAATTAGTTATGTAGCCTTATCAAAGGGATCTTAAAACCACACTCCAGCTACAGAGAATGATTTTTGTTTATTTGTAAGGGGAAGCTGAGAGGTTACATGTTAACCCTAAACACTGGCTTAGCCAGCTTCATATAGGAAGGACTGCTTTTCGATAGTTGTGCCCTGTGGGTTCGGTTCATGAGTGAGATATGGGGATGCACCCTCTGTTTGATAGCCTTGGGAGCACAGCTTTTGGGTCTGTGTGAGCTGTCATTGTGATCGGGCTCCAGAGGCTCCTTAGGCTTTACTTGAGCCTTTGATCACTTGATTTTGGAGAGGAGGGGAAATCTATGTGTAGCTATTTGGTAGGAGTGCAGCTTCTCTGCTGTCCCCTTTTGAAATGAAAAGACGTAGATGTACCCTGTATAACCATGCATATCTGTGGTTCCCCAATTCAGGGTAGAGGAAGCTCTCATACCTAATTATCTCAGCATCCCCTTTGGTGTGCTGGGCTTACTTACCAGCCCTCTTTTACCAAGACCATTCAGCAAGGGCCAGGTCAGTCTCTGCATGTTTTGACTAAATGACTTGGCTGAGATTTCATACTGGTAATATCTAGTTCTCTTGTTTTCCTCTGTTTTTTTTTATGATGCCTCTTGGTATGAGCCAGATAAGATTGACTCAGCCAAAGCAAACTTCAGGGAGCTCAAAGTTGGCTGTATTTGTCTGGGAATAACTAGTCTTGCTCTGGGAATAAGCATCTTTCACTTCAATATGTTATGAAGTTGTTGCTCTCTCTGCAGGCAGCCAGTTAGCCTAAAACCAGCTGGTTTCGAGAAGGTTTCTGAAAGCCTGCAGCTTGAGTGCATCCAAAACTAGGTGAAGATGATAGGATTGGAACAGCTAAATTCATATTAATAGAGAATTAAGTTTTATAGTAGTAGTTTTTAATGTCCCTTGGATGCAGACGTTACACTACCTTGTTGTGGCAAGTGTATTCTCTTTGGCTTGGCAGACTGCATATGAATTGGTATTGTACTGGTTTGGACGATGTGCTATAATAGTTTTGAATTTGTTCATAAATTACTGTGCTTCTCCCTTCAAAATCTAAACGTTTTATGTTTATGCTTCTCCTAAATCAGGATTTGGTGTCTACGCAGGCAGAAAACGCAATTCACTGACTCCTAGATCAAGTCTATTTCCTTGTCCGGGTTGCCAGCGGGATATTGATCTCGGAGAACGTGGCATCAATGGCTTATTTCGCAACTTTACTTTGGAAACCATTGTGGAAAGATACAGACAGGCAGCCAGGGCAGCCATTGCTATTATGTGCGATTTCTGCAAACCTCCACCTCAAGAGTCCACAAAAAGTTGCATGGACTGCAGTGCAAGCTATTGCAATGAATGTTTCAAAATACACCATCCTTGGGGAACTGTGAAAGCCCAGCATGAATATGTAGGACCAACCACCAACTTCAGACCCAAGGTAAGTATACCCTATCTGACAGAATTTGGGTCGCAGCATTCACACATGGTTTCAGGCCTATCTGTGCGACAGTAATTGCTTTTAAGGAACATTGTTGCTTTATTGACAATTGCTGTTATTTACTGAGTGAACCATAAGCGTTTGTTCTTGTTGATGCTGAAGTGGTTGTCACTGAAGGGGATATTGAGAACATATTTGAAGAGGACCCTAAAAGTAAGGATTTTTTGCTTTGGGGAATGGATCGTGTTGTTTGTGGTTTGTGTCTTTTTTTTTTTTTTTTTTTGTGAGACTTAATGATCTTGAACATTGATGATCATTGACATTCTAGATCATTGACTTAATGATCTAGAATGGCAGTTCTTTAAAAGTCGGATCAGGGAGGATACCTGTGTGCAGCAAACTTACAAAACCCAACACAACTGACCTCCCACCACCACCTTAAGGCAGGTTCCCTTTGGATGTTTTGTGCCTGAACTTGATCCATCACAAAGCATCTTCTTTCCTCCTTCCTTGCATCTAGCAATAGCAAAAGGCGGAGTTCAGGTCTCCGTTGTTATTACATCCTGTTATTTTTTTAGCTATAGCAGAAAAGAAAAATGTAATGGCAAGTTTTCTGCTTTATACACTGCTGCTGCTGCTGCTGCTGCATTTAGAAAAAACTGAGTGACTGCAGAGTGCCCTTACCTTTGTTACCTCCTCCTAAGCATGGTGCAGAACATGGCGGTGCCTTACTGAATTTTAGTTACATGATGGGAAGAATTGCCACAGCTGCCATCTCTCTAACAAAGGACCACAATAGATCTTAATGTCCCAGCACTTGCTGTGTGCCTGTGACTGGTTGGGAGGTCCTCGCTGAAGGTCCCACAGGTATCAGAATTGTTGATGTTCAAGGAGTCCTGATGAATTTTGATTAAATTAAGTAGCTTTGATTAATGTGCAATGCATAAAAAGCTTTTGACTGGTGGTGTACCTTCTTTCTGAGGCTGAAAAAATTTGAGCCTCCAAAGTTACTGAGCTGGCAGATAGCGAACATCCTGAAGTCCGCTTAATGCCACTTTTCTTTAGTCTAATACAGTCATTCCAGTTAAGCATAAGCATGTGTTGGGTTTGCTTTAAAATGCGCTAGCACACAGTTGTCTGTCTTTGTGAAAAGTCCCTTCAATGGATGAACGGGTAAGGTAAAAGTTTGCATGCTGTCTTCCAGTTCTTGATCTGAAATGCTGTATAGCTCCTTAAAAGCTTTGCTTCTATGGTATCTAAACCCTCACTGCTGCAACATTGGGACTTGAAAATACCAAAGGCATCTTGCGATCCTTGTGTACTGTTAAAGGTACCGTATGTTGCTGTACTACATGCAGACTGCATTTGGGTTTAAAGCTGAATTCTGTTGAAGCAGAGCAAAAGGGGTTGAAGTGGTTTAGATTATCCTGACCTTGATGCATCAAGTGTGTGCGCATGTGTGGGATTTAGCTTTTTTAAATTCTATGTGAAGACATGTACTCTTTAAAAAAAGAAAAAAAAAAAGAGAAAAACACAGTATAGTTAAATCAGCTATAGATATGTCTGCTTTGTAGAAAAACTTCTCAACAGCAGTAAACTGATCTTTACTGTGCTCTTATAGAGACTTTTTGGGGGACTGTTTGAGCTTAATATAAAAAAAGTGCATTTTTCACTGCACTGCATTGTTAAGACCTGAACTGAATGCATGGAGTATTTGCTGATCTCCTAAACAATGTTCCCAGTCATCTCTTTAATTTACAACCAGACTGGAGAGCACTTTCTAACGTGTGTGGTGGGGATGGGAGAAGCACATACTGGGCTGATTATTCTTGAATTTTGAGACAACTAAACAAGGTAATCTGCTGACCTCTTCTGTCTCTAGCTTGCAGGCTGTAATTCTTGCTTATATGAGGAGATGAATAAAAAGACGAGATGGAATAAAAATACCTGGTTTCTGTTAGGTGTGACAATGCCCCGCTGTGGAAGAATGACTTCCACAGACTAACAGCATGACTGCAGTTTTTGTAGACGTCTGCCTGCACAATTGATTTTTCCGCAAAGTTTTTTTTTTTTAAATCCAGCAGTCAATGACGATGGGATAGCTTATCACATATTCTGCTTAATGGCAGTCTTGCGTACCAAGGCGCTAGTGAGACTGGTGTCTTTGGCCTTTTCACCATAGCCTAAAATAACATTCGGGGCTTGAGAGTTGTTTTCAGAGATGGTCTGCAATTTTAGCTTATTCTGTCCATATTTATGGTACTCACAATTTTCTATTTTTGTGCCCTTTCCTGTCCTTTTGTGTGTGTGTGTGTTAAAAGATGATACTTTTAAAGCTTGACTGTTGGCACTGCTGTCTTGTTCTTTTCCTTCACGTGAAACTGAAAAGCTTTCTCAAGACCTCGTCTTTGGTAACACGGATTAGACGGACCCAAATGTTGTCTTCCAGTGCTCTGGAATGAGGCAAAGGATTTTTGTTTTTTAATGCCCCCCCCCCCCCTTTTTTTTGGTTTCCTCTTCTAACAGTAATTTTAACACATTCAGTTTTTGAAAGATGATTTTGAGCGAACACTGGTTCTTTTTCAATGCTGTTTAAGCTGATACTGGAATTAGCACTCAGCATGAACAACATGTAATTGGAGTCAGACAGAAAAACTGAAACACTCGCGCCTTTTGTCTTTAAACTGACTGTGACGGGTGGTGGCGGCTGCATTTTGTTTGTTGCTCCAGGAGCAATGGCTACGTGGCTGACTGGAGTCTAGCTTGCTTTAAGAAACAGTTCGCAGCCATTTCAAGAGAGAGTCGAGATGCTGGCATGGACACAGTTAAATTTAACAGGGTGGGTGTGTTACAGATTGCATTTACAGCTCTGAACAGGAGTGTAGGGAGCTTGAGGCACGCAAATAACTTCAGGGATTAGCAAATGGGTTGATTGCAGTTTGGAGTTTACGAGGTTATGTGATGTGTACACAGACATTGCTACGGGTTTACTCACTGTAAACCCCGCGAAACTGCATGTGTTCATCTGCTGGCTTTCACTGGCATGGACAAATACAAAAGGTGGAAGACAAACTGAATATAAAAAATCCACTGATGGAGCCAGACACTGCTGTGGGATGGTTGAGTGTTTTGTCCGTTTGTTGACCACCTCAGTTTTTGGAAGTACACCTGTATTCTCCCTGCTCTCTTTTTTTTTTTTCTCCCCCCAGATTTTGATGTGTCCAGAACATGAAATGGAGAGGGTAAACATGTACTGTGAAATCTGCAGAAGGCCTGTTTGTCATCTTTGTAAACTGGGTGGATGTCATGCAAACCATAGAGTAACAACCATGAGCGCTGCCTACAAAACCCTTAAGGTAAAAAGTAAATATTGTGGGACCTGGCCTTAAGAAGGGGAAGAGAGCTGAGCTGCTGCTGCTGTAAGGGCAAACTCCCCCTGGCAGGGAGCCAGGACGTGTGCGCAGAGGACACTGAACAAGTCATGAGGCATGCTGTTGTCCAACATCTGTTAGCATATATATTCGTGTGACATAGCGCAAGCCTGAGAAGCTGAACTGTATTTTCTGAGTCTTGAAACATAACCCCTTAAAAGCGATTCCACCTTATTTCAGCCAACTGTATGGCAGTACTGACCAATGCAGAAGGCTTAAGCAGTTAATACTGTACTATCTAGCGCTTACTCCTGGATGTTCAGATAAGTGTCCCTGTGGTTTGGGTTAGCTGATCCTTCAGAAGCACTCCTGAAAAATTTGCATCTGAAGTATCTGTTGTGACTTGTATGTTTCTGAAATTGCATAGCTGTTAATTCCCTAAGCACAGTGCAATGGAGGAGGCTTGCAAACATTGCTTTGATATTAAAAATGATTGCTGCTACCTCGTTGTCTTCTTTTTCCTCCTCTCTTGCTTGCAGGGGAAAAAAAAAAAAAGGGCCTGCCTTGTGCTCTTTGGCCTCCTCGACTGTTTGCAAGGCTTTTCCTGTACTGCTGTTAACTCTTGCCGCTAAGGAAGTGCAGAGACACTCCTAAGTTTGTGCTCTGAACCACTCATTTTTCTAGCAAATCTTACTACAAGTGAGTTAGTAACTAACAAGGCATTTCTATAAGTTTTAGTAACATCCTGAAGCCTCATGTTCCTAGCCTAAGAGAGCTCCTAAGTGACTCCTGTGGCTGGGAAGGAGTCACAGAGTCACAGAATGGCAGGGGTTGGAAGGGACCTCGGGAGAAGCAACCCCCCTGCTCAAGCAGGTTCACCCAGAGCAGGTTGCACAGGACATCGTCCAGGCGGGGGTTGAATATGTCCAGAGAAGGAGACTCCACAGCCCCCCTGGGCAGCCTGTGTCAGGCTGTTGCCCTTGCACAAACGCTATCTGGATGACCTGCCTGTGCCTGTTGTCATTTGGGCGGGATACCCCTATTCTGCCAGCTTGCTGTTTTATTTTAACAGGAGAAGCTTTCAAAAGATATCAAGTACCTCATCAGTAAGGAGAGCCAGGTGAAAGCTCACATCACACAGCTGGATCTGCTGCTGAAAGAAACAGAGGTAGGAGTGGCTGGCGGGTTGTCTGGGGATGGCCCTTGCAGGGGCACAGCAGGGATTCAAACTGTTTCCAGTGCAGTGTTTCAGATCTTTTTTTTTTCTGGTTTTTTTTTTCAGTTAGCCAGTAAAACAATTTCTGTACAGTTTGTGTTAGTCCTGAATCACACACAGACCTAGTCCTGATAGTGAGTAAAATTTGGGCAATATACAGAAGTAGTTAAGTTTTGGATGCTGCTGTAAATTTAGTTGAAATAAAGCTTTATTTGATACCTTTACCAAAGAGATTTACAGCTCTTGTGCGTTAATGATGCTGCACAACTTAGGCTGTCTGTTTACCCTGAGGATGCTGCGGTCAGAATTAAGGGCAAAATCACCCTGCAGAAGAGCCAGAGCTGGGGGCATGCTCACCTACAAGCTGAAAAACGCAATGACAGAAATTTCAGGAGCTCCTGGCCCTGCCTGTATCTTGATGCAGACTGTCTTCGTGCTTTGTAGTTCCTTTTATCCAGGGCACTAGACAGTGGTGGCACTACGGTTCTGAGAGTATATGTCAGAAACTGGGCTGGACCTCTGGTTCAGGGTGACTGGAGAAGATGGAAGAGCACTTAGCGCTTGGGCTCAAAGACCTCAGAGGCCAACCTGCTTTTATAGCGCTTGTCCATGAGCTGTTTGGACAAATGCCCTGCATAACTCAAGACATAATCAGAGGAATACTCTCCTGCTCTTCATTCTCTGTGTTAAGATAGTAAATGCTTACTAGCTTGGGTCCAGCATTTATCATATTTTCAGTGCTGAAGAACATAACAAAGCTCATTAGTCTTGTCCGTCAAATGGATGGCTAGATTGCTATGGTATCTTCAACAGCCTTAAGTATGTTTCTGTATGCAGCCACAGTGCTGTGGAGTCTGTCTGAAATGTCTTTTGTTCCCTCCTAGTGCAACAGTGAAAGAGCTAAAGAAGAAGCCTCTCATAGTTTTGAAAAATTATTTCATGTCCTAGAAGAGAAGAAATCTGCAGCTCTTAGGGCAATTGAAGCTTCTAAGAATTTAAGGCTGGAAAAATTGCAAATGCAAGCAGAAGAATATCAAGGGCTCCTGGAAAATAATGGCCTCGTAGGATATGCTCAAGAAGTGCTTAAAGAAACTGATCCATCTTGTTTTGTTCAGACAGCAAAACAACTTCATGTCAGGTATCTTAATTATCTTCTGTTTGAGGTACAGGTACTGTTCCAGGATGTCAGTACCTTGCATTGCAGAGGCTTGGAGACAGTCCCAGTACTGTTCAGTAGAAATTACTGTGCTGTGCCTTAAGAAACAGGAGGGGCTCTGTCCTGAGACACGCCTAGCCTTGCTCAGTTGGACTGCAGTGGACGGGCAGCCCATTCAGCTCCCTGACACATTCCTTTGCCCAGAGGTTATATTGGGTATTTGCAAGTTAATCTAACAGGTCCCTTCTGGCTTTAAACTCTTTGATCTTAATAGTTGTTCTCCATTAATGCTTCACACCTCTTTTGTTCTTTGAACATAATGCCCCAAATGGTTAAAATGCCCCTGCCAACTGAACTATTACCTGTCTGTTATCTTTATGCTGATGTACAAAAGGGCTTTAAATTTTGTGTTTGAATCTGTCTGGAGAGACAGAAATTCCTCGGAGACACAGAAAGTTCATGAAAACAACTTTTTTTTTTAAAGCAAAACCTAGCATTTTTATTTTAAGGAATGCACACATGTGAATTCCCTCTTCTCTCTTCTGCCATCCCTCTGCTTTCAGAATCCAAAAAGCTACTGAATCTCTGAAGAGCTTCAGGCCAGCAGCTGAAACTACTTTTGAAGACTTTGTGGTGGACATAGCTAAGCAAGAGGAGATCCTTACTGACTTGTCCTTCCTTTCCAATGGTAAATTGTGAGACCATCAAGCCTTTCTCAAGTTACGGCTTTAAGGGCTTCTCTGGAAGGAGGCAAAACTGAGGCAGGGCTGCAGCTGCACAACTCAGTCCTGTGACTTGCATTATCCCTTCTGTCTCCATGATCCACAAGGCATTACCTGGCAGCAATGCTAGCTTCAGCTTTGATAAAGAAACTAAGATGCTATCACATTCATTACCAGTTTACATTGGCTTCCAAAATATTGTAGTTAAGTAATACTAGGCCCTCCTAGAAGCTTTTTGTTCTGTGACAGAAAATAATAGTTTTTCATACCTTTTTTTAGCTGCCAGCAAAAATAAATAATACAACTCTCAAAGTAAAAACAGAAATTAAGTGATTTAGTTAAGTGCATGAACAGAAACATCCTCATCTGCAGTCTTTAACTAAGTGAGTTGGATTCCCCCTCATCTCCTCTCCCCCCTCCCCACCCCCGACACTGTGCTATAGCCACTCAACAAAGGGCTTGTATGGTTAATTCTAAAACATCATGTATACAGATTTGAGGGGTTTTTTTTCTCCTGAATTTCTCTCTGGCATTCCAGGTCAAGAAGTACCAGAAATCAATGAAGAGAAGAGCAGAATGTACAACAAAGCTCTGATCAGTTGGGAATGCCCTGGGAAGAGAGACTCAGCTGATATCTATGTTCTTGAGTATCATAAGCTTAATAGAGAAGAGGAGAGTGTGACGTGGCAGGAGATCGAAGTTTGCAGCAAGAGCAAAGTAATATCTGATCTTGATGATGACAGCAGCTATGCCTTTAGAGTTCGAGGATATAAAGGGTCCATCTGTAGTCCCTGGAGCCGAGAAGTTATTTTGCGTACCCCTCCAGCTCCAGGTATTGTTTTTTCTGACGTCCACAAGGTCTTGCATCTGTGTCTGTCGGTGTTAAGAGCTGTAGGTGGTTTCCAGTAGCTCCCAGACTTCTACTATACTGTTACTGGTTGCATAAATGTTTAGAAGTGCTGTTAACAAACAACTTAAGTCGGTAGCAAAAAATGTAGTTTGTAAGCACAGAAGGCCAAATGCTTAACTAAGAGGAAATTGTTTGGGATGCTGTTTTCCAGTTTTCAGTTTTCTTTTTGGTGACAAATGTGG
>NW_009259319.1:2569904-2572429 GCF_000687185.1 Egretta garzetta
GGATTTCCTCTACTGCTGGGATCTGAGCGCATGCAAGTTGGATGCTACACAACCCTGGATTACATCATCGGTGACACTGGGATTGCCAAAGGGAAGCACTTCTGGGCTTTCCATGTGGAAGCCTATTCATACCTGGTGAAAGTGGGAGTTGTGTCTAGCAACAAGATACAGAAGTTGTTCCATAATACCCATGATGGGACCAGCCCAAGGTAAATTGCAGACTCTTGCTTAATACATGTTTTATATAAGGAGATGGCTTTTTAAAAAATAAACTAAGAGCGAGTTTGGTCTCAAATAGTAAGCAAGGTGAACGTAACCAGTGGAAAGTGGCTTGAAGGATATGGTATGAGCAGGTTGTCCTGTTCATCCCCTGCTATTAGTAGAAAGATGTTCTAATTATCCAGAGTCCTATTTTCTTTCTTTTTGGGAAAGAAATCAGGTTCCTATAGATGTCAAGATATGTCAGTTAAAGCAAGAAGGTAAAAAAAAAAAAAAAAAAAGCATCAGTTGCAAGATTGAAGCAATGTTTAATTTTCAATGGTAAGACTCTGCCTTAATTCCCTTAGCATAGCAGCACCTCTGAATGGTTTGGCAGCCATTCAGAGGTACAATGTTCACTGTGCGTATCTGTGTATCTTTGCCGTAGCTTGCGTCACGGTGGATTCCCAGTCACTGGCTATTATCCCAGGCTATGCGCTTGCAGATGGTACTGGAGTGCTACTGAGCACAAGCCAAAGTACAGGGGATAAACCAGCAAAAAGATTTCCAGCTCTCCATTACAGTTGTACTAAGCCTGGATGTGTCTAGGAACTGCAGGGCAGGCTGGGAGGCTCTCTGCTGGGGACTCTTTAACATTTTCAGGAATCTAACAAATGTATTGGCTTCCTCCTGTGTAACGTACTGAAAGTGTAAAAATGCCAATGTCCTGAGCTGCTAAAAGTCAGATGGAGCCTTTTTGCAAAGTGAGAAATTAGATCCTGATCCTGGTTTCTTTTTCCTTATCCACACAAATTCCTGGAAAACTTTAGCTGACACACATCCAACCTCCCCCCAAACACCCCAAAACCTCAAACCTAGCTAGGGATTGTCTGTGCAGAAGAATGTGTGCTTCTCCAGTCTGTCTTGATCCGGGGACAGAATTAGGTAGAATAGTATGCAGACGGAACAAATCTGGCTACAAACTTTCCTCAGTAATCAGCTGGGAGACAGGGGTACAGGGAAGCCTCCAGGCAGAGCATGTTTTAAAATAAACCCTCAAACTTAAACCACTACTTTTTGTGTTGTGAATTTTAAAGAAAATGTAATACAGTAGCGGCATCGAAAACTTACAGGGCAACAGTAATGTTAAATGTATTTACTGGTGTCATTTAACTTTATGTAAATAAAGTTAAGCATATCTTGTCTGTAGTGGTTAGTCATATTCACTACATTACTTCTCAAGTTACCTAATTTACTACACCTGTAGGTTCATTAATGATTGCCTAGCATGGGTACATTTAGGTACATCTGCTCCTCAGTAAAGCCTTCTGTGGTCTTGTCCTCATGAGTGTTTAGCTGTTGTTAATTGTTTGAAGTGGCCCAAGTTGAATGTTCTCCACCTACTAAATGTGTCTTCCCTCCTGGCTTAGGTATATTTTTACCCCACGAGGTTTTGCGGGTGATCATGTGGTGTTACCTATATTACAAAAAGTGTTTTCCACAGTTCATATTACTGATCCCGCTTCAGAATTCGCCAAAAGCAAATTGTTGTTTTTCTGTTCCAGAAACGAACAAGACAGTGGTCATGACAGTGGGAGTGAAGACGCCTTCTTTGACTCCTCTCAGCCTTTCACCCTGGTCACTTTAGGCATGAAGAAGTTCTTTATCCCCACAACACCTGCAGCCCCCAAGGATCCAGCGAGCAGAATCCTTCCCCTGCCGTCGTGCTTGGGCATCTGTCTCGACTGCGAGGAAGGCAAGCTGGGCTTTTACGATGCAGGCGGTATGAAATGCCTTTATGAGTGTGAGGTGGACTGCTCTGGCATCATGTATCCAGCCTTTGCCTTAATGGGTGGCGCAGCAGTTCATCTCGAGGAAGCTGTCACAGCAAAATACGGGGAGTACCACGACGACATCTAGTCATCTGTCTCTTCCCATTGCTGTGCTGAGATGGAAGATGAGAGCAGAAGAATTCTACCTTGCTCACAAGCCTCTGAGCCACGGGGATTTTTACATAAACGGTCCAGACACTTCCCACACCAGTGGGAAATGTTCCTCCAGGATCTCTCCTGCCTTTCTTGTGACCTGTGCGATGCTGTTCTCCACAGACTTTCTTCCCAGGGGGAAGCAGGGAAGAAGTTTGACTAGCAACCAAAATTACTCCGTTTCGCCGCTTTCGGAAGGGTCCCTCGGCGCCATCCTCGGCTCCAGAGCCCTTCGCCTCAGCGGCTTCTTTTCTTTCCGGAAATCCTGTTTCTTCTCTAAATACCTTAATTCACTTGCTAATTCACGATTTTTTTTTTTTTTTTTTTTTAACATTTTTGACT
>NW_009259319.1:2572704-2575592 GCF_000687185.1 Egretta garzetta
TTGAGACCCAATTTTTGCCTTAAAGGATGTCTCCTTTCAAATTTCTGTTCCTCTCACATTAGAAACTGTATCACATAGTAGTAGTTTTTCCATAGAATCATAGAAGGACAGAATGACTTGAGTTAGAAGGGACCTTTAAAAATCATCTATTCCAGCTCCACTGCCATGGGCAGGGACATCTTTCACTAGATCAGGTTGCTCAAAAGCCCTGTCCAACCTAACCTTGAACACTTCCAGGGATGGGGCATCCACAGCTTCTCTGGGCAACCTGTTCCAGGGTCTCACCACTCTCATTGTTAGCAATTTCTTCCTTATATCTGATCTAAGCCCACCCTCTTGCAGTTTAAAACCATTGCTCCTTGTCCTGTCACTACAGGCCTTGGTAAAAAGTCTCTCTCCGTCTTTCTTTTAAGCCCTCTTTTCTAGATTGAAAGGCCACAATAAAGTCTCCCTGGAGCCTTCTTTTCTCCAGGCTGAACAACCCCAACTCTCTCAGCCTTTCTTCACAGGAGAGGTGCTCCAGCCCTCTGACCACTTTGTGGCCTCCTCTGGACACGCTCTGTGCTGGGGGCCTCAGAGCTGGATGCAATACTCCAGGTGAGGTCTTGGGAGAGCAGAGTGAGAGAATCACCTTCCATGCTGTGCTGGCCACTCTTCTTTCTATGCAGCCCAGGATACAACTGGTTTTCTGGGTTGCAAGCACACATTGATGGTTCATGTCCGGTTTTTCATCCACCAGGTTCCCCAAGTCCTTCTCTGCAGGGCTGCCCTCAATGCCCGAGCCTGTATTGGTACTGGGGATTGGACAGACCCAGGTGCAAGACCTTGCACTTGGCCGTGGTAAACCTCATGAAATTCACATGGGCTGACTCCTCAGGCCTGTCAAGGTCCCTCTGGATCGCATTCTCTCCCCTCTGGCAAATAAGCTGTGCCACTCAGCTTGGTGTCATTTGCAGACTTGCAGAGGGTGCCCTCAATCCCACTGTCTATGTTGTTAATATTAAATAACGTTGATGCCAGTGCAGACCCTTGACAGACAACCATGACTGGTTTCCACTTGGACGTTGAACCATTGACTGTAATTCTCTGGATGTTGCAATCTAGCCAATTCCTTATCCATTGAACAGTCGATTCATCCAACCTCTATCTCTCCAATTTAGAGGTAGGAATGTTGTCGGGGATCATATTGAAGGCCTTACAGAAGTCCAGGTAGATGACATCCCTAGCTCTTCCCTTGTCCACTGATGCAGTCACTCCATCACAGCAGGCCATGGATGAGTTAGGCATGATTTGCCATTGGTGAACCCATGTTGGCTGTCTCTGATCACCTCCCTGTCTTCCATATGTTTCGACATATCTTCCAGGAGGATCTGTTACATGATCTTGCTGGGCATGGAGGCGGACTGCATCTGTTTGTAGAAACCTACATAAAAAAATACTTGGGTACTTGCACTGTTAACTTGTGTTGTGGAAAAATAAGGATCTAAAGTGAAGGATGTTTCTAATACATACTTGGTGCTTTCTAATTTGGGGATATGCTTTCTAATTTGGGGATAGTGTTGCATCTTGATGAATGTGTGTGAAGTATGCTTATTAAGTACATGTATACAGCTGTAGAGCTATGAAATAGAACCTGAAAAATCACAATACACTTAAATGAATGTAGGTCATAATGCAAAACCTTTATGTGCTTTGCTGTCTGAACTGTTGTACTGATCTGACATGAAGTCTACCCCTCCCAGTGTCCTCTCTCCTAAGCCTCTGTCTTGATGGCCACTGTCAGAAGAAATTGGCAGAAATGTAGTTGACAGAAATGTCATCTGTGCCAAGGTGAGCATGACAGCTCTTTCAGGGCGAGAACAGCCCAGCAGGGGCAGCCTCTTTTCTGGGTCTAGGACTGTGGTGGTTTGACCCTGGCTGGATGCCAGGGGCCCACCAAAGCCACTCTATCACTCCCCTCTTTAACCAGACAGAGGAGAGAAAAGTAGATCAAAAGGCTCATGGGTTGAGATAAGGACAGGGAGAGAACATTCACCAGTTACCATCACAGGCAAACCAGACTCAACTTGATGAAATTAATTTAATTTAGTATCAATCAAAATCAGAGAAGGAGAGAATAAAACCTGCTAAATCTTCAAACATCTGCCCCCCACCCTTCCCTTCTTCCTGGGCTCAACTTCACTCCCAGATTTCTCTACCGACTCCCCCAGAGTGGCGCAGGGGGATGGGAATGGGGGTTGGTGTCAGTTCATCGCACGTTGTCTCTGCTGCTTCTTCTTCCTCGGGAGAGGACTCTTCCCCTGCTCATGCATGGGGTCCCTCTCACGGGAGACAGTCCTCCATGAACTTACCAGCGCGAGTCCTTCCCAAAGGGTCACAGTTCTTCACAAACTGCTCCAGTGTGGGTCCATCCCTCCCATGGGGTGCAGTTCCTCAGGAACAGACTGCTCCAGCGTGGGGTCCCCTGCGGGGTCACACATCCTGCCCAGAAAACCTGCCTCAGTGTGGGCTCCAAAGTCTTGCCAGGAACCTGATCCGGCGCAGGCTTCCCACAGGATCACAGCCTCCTTCCTTCGGTCATACGCTCCGGTGTGGGGTCCTCCATGGGCTGCAGGGGGACAGCCTGCTTCACCATGGTCTTCACCACGGGCTGCAGGGGAATCTCCGCTCCGGTGCTTGGAGCACCTCCTCCCCCTCCTTCTGCACTGACCTTGGTGTCTGCAGGGCTGTTTTCTCTCACATCCTCTCACTTCTTTTCTCTGTCCGGCTGCTGTGTCACAGCAGGGTTTTTTTTCTTCTTAAATATGTTATCCCAGAGGCGCTTCCACTGTCACTGATTGGCTTGGCCTTGGCCAGCGGCGGGCACAAGGGAAAACTTTGGACGCGCT
>NW_009259319.1:2576899-2586360 GCF_000687185.1 Egretta garzetta
CTCGGGAGAGGACTCTTCCCCTGCTCATGCATGGGGTCCCTCTCACGGGAGACAGTCCTCCACGAACTTACCAGCGCGAGTCCTTCCCAAAGGGCCACAGTTCTTCACAAACTGCTCCAGTGTGGGTCCATCCCTCCCATGGGGTGCAGTTCCTCAGGAACAGACTGCTCCAGCGTGGGGTCCCCTGCGGGGTCACACATCCTGCCCAGAAAACCTGCCTCAGTGCGGGCTCCAAAGTCTTGCCAGGAACCTGATCCGGCGCAGGCTTCCCACAGGATCACAGCCTCCTTCCTTCGGGCATCCACACGCTCCGGTGTGGGGTCCTCCATGGGCTGCAGGGGGACAGCCTGCTTCACCATGGTCTTCACCACGGGCTGCAGGGGAATCTCCGCTCCGGTGCTTGGAGCACCTCCTCCCCCTCCTTCTGCACTGACCTTGGTGTCTGCAGGGCTGTTTTCTCTCACATCCTCTCACTTCTTTTCTCTGTCCGGCTGCTGTGTCACAGCAGGGTTTTTTTTCTTCTTAAATATGTTATCCCAGAGGCGCTTCCACTGTCACTGATTGGGTTGGCCTTGGCCAGCGGCGGACACAGGGAAAACTTCTGGCAGCTTCTCACAGAAGCCACCCCTGTAGCCCACCCACTACCAAGACTTTGCAACACAAACCCAATACACAACTGTAAATGTTTCTGCCTCAGTAAAGCTGTGTGGAAGTATGTTCCACAGCTTCATTGTGTGCTTGTGTGAGAAGCACTTCGATGTCGCAAGGCAGCAGGTGTGGAGCAGTGGGAATCTTCTGGAACTTTCTCATGCAGGGGAAATGGTGAGTTGTCCCTCACCAGTTATCCTTTCAGGTAATTTCTTTTTTTTTATAGATGGTTATCATAGCCTTTTTTTCCCATTACACCCTCCTCTTCACATTTCCTCTCACTGGATGGAAGCCATTTTGTACCGGTGGGCATCCTGTTGCCTTTCTCCTCTCACCTGAGGCTGACTGAAGGACCCCTCCATGCAGCTACTCTGTTGCTGTGAAGGCTGCCAAAATTTTGGGGTTTCATTCTTTCCGTAGTCCTAAAACCGTATTTGCCTTTTTGGTTAATACCGAATATTAAGCTGACATTTACAAATTTTCTTCTGCAGTGTTTTCCACACAGTCCTGGTGGTTAGCTGTAAACAAGCTGTGCACATATAGAGTTTCCCCTCCTTCTGTGTTATTTTGCATTTGTTAATGTTGAGCTTCATCTGCTTGTTTACCTAGTCGCTTAGTCCTGAGGACCTCCTGCAGCTCTTCAGCCACTTCTAGACTTGAATGTTGCTGAGTAGCTTCACAGGTAATACAAATGTGGTCATTTTTTTGTTTGCTTGCTTTTCCAGATCTTGGAGCAACTTAAGTTGTAGTAAGACGCAGCAAATCTCTTTCTGCTGTTAAAATGTATTGTTTCTTCCACTTCTTTTTGCTCAGTCATTTATTAAACCACGCTTAGCTAGTCAAGCACTAAAAACTTTTACATGTTAGTATACTCTGTTGAGTAGATGGCTCATGTTCTTGTGTGTGTGAGCCCAGTAGTAGAACAGTCCCAGGAGACAGGATTCTCTCTTCAGTAGCTGTGACTTCTCCCATTGTATCATCACCATTTGTCTGTTAATCTGCCAAACCTAGCACAGGTTTAAAGCTATAGATTATAGGATTGAACTTTCTGGTTTGTTGTTCCCAGACCAAATCTCTTTTCACAGATAAATGTGTAATTTTTGATTCCTCTGTTTCAGAAACTGGTCTAATTTACAGGTTTTATGTCATAGTTAGCACTCCACAGTTCCACGTTTGCATTCTTTGTAAGCATCTGGACCAATATCACCAGGCTTTGGCCTTTTGTTACTTTATGGAAATATTCATAAACTGAACACAGTATCGTAGAGATGAAGATGGTCCCTCAGACTAATTTATTTTTTAAAAAAAGGTTAAATTTTACTAGTTTGAAAATACTGAAGTAAGAAATTAAAAATTTAGGTTTTTTTTTTTTTTCTACTATAGCTTTATCTTACATTCATTTAAGATGTGCTCTGCTATGCAATTACTTATTCTACTAGACAGACACTGATGCTACTTTAAACATTTATCTACCTTTTGATATGTCTGTTTGATTCTCATTCTGAGTTTAAAAATTGATTTGGCTTTTGGTGTTACTTGAATACTTAGGGGTGCATTCATTACAGTACTCTATGGTGCTTACTCCAGCTTATTCAATAAAAAAACCACACTGTCAGAGGCACTGGCAACACACTGTCAGATTTTTTCCACTACAATGGAAGTGTCATCTTTCAGAAATACAGTGCAGCAGTACTTGCCTATCCAGATACTTATTTTTCCGGAGTAAGTTTCTTCCTACAAAACAGCACTTTACAATGTAGACTAAGCTAAGAATGGTGTGGTATTGTGTGGATCTTTGTGCAATATAGCTGTTTGGTGACTACTGTGTGATTTGCAAAGCTCCATGCAGGTGTGAATCATGTAGACACTTTTTAGATATCTAAAGCTTTAACAAAAAGGCCTTGTTTAAAAATATTCTGAATTGTAAATGTGATGTCTTTTTTTTTAATAAAAGATGCAAATACAGTAGCTTGGTGACTCGCGTTATTACATCCCAGCTCCGAAGAACCCCAGTTGAAATATTTCTTACACTAGATGACAACAGGTGACTTGCGGGGACAAAGCACTGCTTTTGGCTCTCAAGTCTGCCCATATACCAGTACCTCTAATTTTATGAGGCCTAAAGACTCTAGTTTGGACTAACTGTCACATCAGGCTTTTACTTAAGCTGCTGATGCTAGGAACTTGGCTGCCTGAGGCTCCTTCTCCAGGCAGGGGAGGAAAATATGTGTCCAGAAGGAATTTGGCTCTTGGGCGTTTTCAAGGGAACCTACCCATTCTTTAATGGCAGAAGCAGATGGTGCTAAGCTCTCCAACCTGAGCAACCCAGTCAAGAGACCTAAGTTGGTTGGATGGACCTGCCTTGCTCTGCAGTTCTGAAAATTGGTGCCACTGCATCTCTGAAAATTTGGTGTTTAGATTTGTCAATGCAGCTGCTTTCAGGATATCTTAACATTCTGGCTTCTGGTCACTGCTGCCTTCATGCCTGCTGTGTGTGCACTGGCAAGCACTGGAGGCCCTGTGCGAATGTCCTGTGAGCTGTGCTAGTGCACACAGCCGATACATGTACATGTATACTTGAGGAGAGAAGGGCTGATGTTCCTGGGAAAGCAGGAGTTTTGAAAGTTAAGTGCAGTATTCTGCTGAATTTCCTTAACTTTCTGATTTGACTGCCATCCTCAAGTATGTTGTTCAAAGGTATAAACGACAGGTTTGTTTATTGCTTGAAGCCAAGTACTGACACTGTAGAGACAGAAGGGTGGCCAAGGAAGAACTTGAAAAGCGCTTGTGCCAAAAACCATTCTTGGTGCCACGTCAGCAAATGAATGCAGAGCTGACTGGCGCTTCCTGAGGTGCTCGCCATCAGGGGAAGACTGAGACGGTGCACGGTCTTTGGCTCAGCTCCTGTTCAGTAACAACTTTCTGAAAGCTTATTTTGAGGTTCAGAAAAACAAACCATGCATCTGTGTGAAAGAGAACTTCAGTTTGCCCTGGAGTCTCAAATTAGAAAGAAGCGGCTTTGACTTGGCCAGAAGGATATTTCTAGCTCCTTGGCAAAATAATAAGGCTTTTTGTGTATTTATTGCCCAACTATAAACATTGCACTGGGCAAATACAACTGTACCATGAAAGGATCCATTTGCTTTAGCTAGCCTGCCTGGTTTGACAGGCTTAGTCCTTGTTCTTGCCCATTTTATTTCTCCTGTCTCCTATCTCCTGTAAGATATTTTGCAAGGGAAAAATGGAAGGCTCAAACACTATCAAAAATTTTCTCTCGAAAATCCTGCCTGTTTATGAAATTCTGCCTCTCTTTTGCTCCATCACACCCATAGCAGCTCAGCTTTGGTGCAGTCACTGGATTTCCTGCTCTTTTCTCAGACCTGGAAACAACAGCAGCAGTATCCTCTGCTCCTCCATGCAATGTAACTGATGTAGGAAGGAGGAAAAAAAAATGTGGAGCTATCCTTAAACCTTTCAGAAAGGGATGGAGAGAAAATGACCTAGGTAGATAGAAAACTTTCACCTTGGAAAAAAGATAAAAAATAATTTCAGAGGAGAGGAAAAATGATTATTTTCTTCCTCTGGGTCCATGAGTGACCATTCTGCACAGCCGGTGGAAGAAGGGCAGGGAGCCAGGCAGGCAGAGGAGGTTCCCACTGGTGCTGCTAAACATGTACAACCCAGAGCACAAGTTGGCATGTTGTCCAGAAATGGCTGTTTCTGGGGTTGGTAACCCACTGTGACCTGGTGGGCTAAAACAAGGGGAAGCTCAGTGCATTCCCCCAGTTTCTTCCTACATAGCATAATGTGCAAATGACTTTGTTTCTGCCTGAGTTTAAGTAAAAAGATTGTATTTGGGCTCTGTTGGTGTCAGTTGATTTAAAAGATATCCATCCTCAATAAAAAAGCTGAATGTTGTCTGAATGGTTATACAGATTCTATCCATCCTTTCTTAAAGAGAGAGGCAGAGTATAACTTCTAAGAGTAGAATTTATATTAATGCAATTTAAATGGGTCATCATACTTAGTTGCACAGCACACCACAAAAACACCATCACAAAACCAGTGGAATGAAAAAAATTTGCTTTAAGAAATAGTGTCACAAATACTCCTTCAAAACCAAGTTAAGTGATGAATAGAGATTAAAGATTAAGAATTCACTTGAGAAGTCATTTCTGAAGAGAATTGCAGGCATCTGAATTACTTGGCTATGGAAAACAAGCAGCACTTCATTTCATTCACCACTGAACCTACCTATATATAGATATGTGGGTATGTGGGTATATGCATTTTTATTTGTGCATACATGCATGCATCTTTTTTTCTGGGAAGTTATTTGGCTACTCAGGAAATTGTTACGAAGGTCAGAAAACACTGAGACTCATTCAAATAATACTGAGAACTGTTTTTAGTGCCATCTTATTCAGCATCTTGCATATTGCTGGGCCAGGTGTGCTTACTGCCCCCAGGTATTTAGACTATGTGAGGTGACAGAGGCTGGTCCTTTCCTATGCACCTAGGGATGTATGGGGTGAAAGGACGTATTACCGCAAGGTGGAAGGACCTGGGGTGGTGTTGGTGGTGCATCCCCTGTCCATGTGAATGCTAAGTCAGAAGAAGACATGGAGGTGTGACGGTGCACCTTGGTAGAGGTGACGGGGATGATTTTTCCTCACTGAGCCTGGATAAACCACAGACACTTGTCATCTCCCTCCCTGCTGAAAGAGCAGGGACTTAAAGGAAAACTCTGGAGTTGGGAATGATGTTGGGGGGCACCTTGTGAGCCTGATTCCTACACCTCTGCCATGGCAGAAATGCTCCATGGCCACATCCACAGGACCCCCACATGGGGTCTGGCCTCCCGCAGCATCTGCCTGTGGGGAGGAAGCCATCTCTGCTGGTTGGCCCATCCTGCCAACTGTCCATCTGTTACTTCTCTTCCTTCATCTTCTATGATGCCGTTTTTGTTCTCGTTCCTCCTAGTCAAGCAATCTTGACAAATTGTCATTATCTTTTTGCTTTATCCTCTTCCAAGTCCTCCCATCCTTTAATAAGGTCATAAATTTACTGTGACAATTTTGGCGACCCAGATGGGACCACACTTGTGAATCTCAATGGATCCGCAGGACCACGGGACCTCCAGCTGGCACCGAGGGATTCTCGGGGAGAACCTCTGATTCCTGGACGAAACAATTCTAAGCAAGTCCCCTGGAAAGGTAATAAGGCATTCTTTTAAGGGGGGGGGTAATGGAGGAGTGCCCTCTTGAAACGTGGGTTCAAGTCCCACCAGCCTGCTTATAAGATGTGGCGAAAGCTATGCAGAGTTGGGCTGAGAGGCACCTCTATGGGGTTGGAGTCCCCACAGGTAACGCCTGCCTATAAGACATGGCGAAAGCCTCACAGGGTTGGGCTAGGGTCCCGGGCAAGGATAGGGGTTAGAGTCCCCTGATAAGGTTGTGGGTTTGAGTCCCACAATATATATTTTGGGTAAATAAGGGGGGTTGGGATTTCCGGCAGGGGGCTGGAATCCCAGGGGGAGCTTCAACAGGGGTTGGGGTCCCTCCGACTAGTGCCTGTGATAGTGCACGATCACACCCACTAGTCTTTTGGGAAAATGGGTATGTTTCTGAGTAAGAAATCTATCCCACAAAGAACACCTTTGGGATGTATCTTGAGACACTGGAAAGATCTGGGAGGTGGTCCTCTGATTCAGAAACAATTAATTGAATATTGCAATCATCGGTGGCCAATGTATAGCTTGGAAAATGGGGAGAAATGGCCAGAAAATGGGACATTGCAATATAATACAGTTTTAAAATTAATGTTGTTTTATAAAAGGAAAGGTAAATGGGATGAAGCGGCATATGTTGATTTGTTCTTTACATTGCAAAATCACGCAGAATGGCAGAAACAGTGTGGGATATAGCCACAGGATTCTATGGCAATGGTTTTGAAAAAAGAAAAATGTGGTGAGAACTTGAGAAAGTGTTGTTCTACTTGTGATATTGATGAAAATTGCCTAAAAAAAGAGACAGAGCAGGAGGATATTGAATTAATGGTTGTGCCTCATCGGAGGAGGGGTCAAGGGGTTCAAAATCCAGAGGCTGAAAGCCCTTTTGCTCCTCTTCTGGAAGAGGAAGCAGAGGGATTTAGCCCAATTGCAGGAAGAATACGGGGAGGGAAAGGGGAAGCAGGAGCGGCTCCTCTCCAAGCCCCTCTCCGAGAAGCAGTAGGGAATGATGATCCGGTGGTGGTAAAAGTTCCTTTCTCAATTGCTGATTTAAGATCATGGAAAGAGATCGCAGGTTCCTATTGGGAGGATCCCAAAAGAGTAGCAAGGTGATTGAAACAATAATTAGAACTCAAGATCCTGACTGGAGTGATTTACAAGTGATATTGGATACTTTGCTTGATGAAACTGAAAAGAAAATGGTATTGAATGCTGCCAGAAAACAGGTGGAGGGAGTACCTGCTAATGGGGATTTACAGGGGACAGTGGACCAGAATTTTCCATCCGCAAATCCCGAGTGGGACCTTAATCGACCGGGACCCAAGGGAATGTTGACTAGATATCAGAGGTGGATTTTATTTGGTGTAAGACATGCAATGCCAAAAGCAATAAATTGGTCAAAAATTTATGAAGCAAGACAAGAACCAGATGAGTCCCCTTCAGCCTTTATGGAAAGACTAAAGGTGACTGCTAGAAAATATACCAATTTGGATCCAGAAAACCCAGAAGAAGCAACACAATTGGCCTTTCTGTTTATGGGTCAATCAGCCTCAGACATTAGAAAGAAACTCCAGAAACTGGAAGGACCCGAATCTAGAGATTTGGGTAAAATGCTTGAAGTAGCTTGGACTGTATATAAAAACAGAGAAAAAGAAAGAGAAGTTGAGACGGGCATGGAGAGATGGAAAATTACTGGCAGTCCTAACTCAGAATAATAGAAGAGGTAGAGGAAGGGGACGGGGAATGAATATTGGAGAAAGGAGGAGGGTAAATTCCTGATTGGCAGAAGATCAATGTGCCATTTGTAAGGAATGTGGGCATTGGAAAAAGGAATGCCTCAGAGCTGGGGAATTAGATCCAGCTCTCCGGGCAATCAAATTAATGACCCTGGATGAAGAATCATGAAGAGGACTGGGGGAATCAACCCTAGCTGAACCCCTGGTTACACTGAAGCTAGGGAATAAAGAAATAGAATTTTTAATAGACACGGGGGCTACTTATTCGGTACTGAATACATGCAAAGGGAAATTTAGTCATAAACCAGTAGATGTTGTTGGTGCGACAGGGCAAAAAGAAAATCGGCCTTTCCTATAGCCGCTAAAGTTTAAATTGGGAAAACAGTGGGTAACTAACTCACCAGTTTTTTGTATATGCCTGAATGTCCATTACCCTGGCTAGGACGGGATTTTTTTTAAGCAAATTAAATGCACAAATAACTTTCAAGGATGGAGAAATTAAGTTACTAATACCAGAATCAAAAGCCGTAGAGGCAAGAGTGTTTATATTACAGGATTCCCCTAGAGAAGAACAGATTCCAGAAGAAGTGGAAAATGCAGTAATTCCTCTGGTTTGGGCAAGTGGAGTTCCGGGACGATCTAAATTGGCAGAACCGGTAAAAGTGACTTTAGAACCTGGAGCTAAACCGGTAAGACAAAAACAATATCCTATTAAGTGGGAAGCTCGAAAAGGATTGGAGGAGCTAATTACAAAATTTCTAAAGCATGGGCTACTGGTAGAATGTGAATCAGAATATAACACTCCCATATTGCCAGTAGGAAAATCTGGAGATACTTTACTGACCTCTTTAAAGGAGGAACACAAATGGTTTACTGTGCTAGATTTAAAGGATGCCTTCTTTTGTATACCTCTGGATAGAAAGAGCCAAAGCATATTTGCTTTTGAATGGGAAAGCCCCACACCACGACGCAGAACACAACTTACATGGACTGTACTTCCACAAGGATTTAAAAACAGCCCTACGATATTTGGGAATCAATTGGCAAAAGAATTAGAAATATGGAAGAAACAGAACCAAGAGAGGGATGTATTGTTACAGTATGTGGATGACATTCTGGTAGCAGCAGAAAGTAAAGAAGAATGTTTTGAAATTACTATCAATTTACTAAATGTTCTAGGCCAAGGAGGATATAGAGTATCCAGGAGCAAAGCACAAATAGGAAAGGAAGCAGTGATTTATTTGGGATTTGAGGTATCTCAAGGACAAAGGCAACTCAGAAACGAAAGAAAAGAAACCATTTGTCAAATTCCCGAACCCAGCAGCCCGAAGGAATTGAGAGCTTTTCTGGGGATGATTGGATGGTGTCGACTCTGGATTCTGAACTATGGTCTGTATGTGAAGCCACTATATGAGGCTTTGAAAGAGTCTAAAGATCAGTATTTGATTTGGATACCTGAATGTCAGAAATCATTTAAAGAACTTAAAAGAGCATTGATGATGGCCCCTGCATTGGGTTTACCTGATCTGACTAAATCTTTTGAGCTTTTTGTACGTGAAAGGTAACATCTAGCCCTTGGAGTGCTGGCATAGCAGTTGGGATCCTGGAAGCAACTGGTGGGATCGACAATGTGAGTAAGGGATGGCCGGGATGTTTGCGTGCTGTGGCAGCAACAGTTTTGCTGATCCAAGAAGCTCGAAAGTTGACTATGGGTCAAAAGATGGTGGTATATGTACCACACATGGTAATAACTGTCTTGGAGCAAAAGGGGGGTCATTGGCTGTCCCCCAGCAGAGTGTTAAAATATCAGGTTGTTTTATTAGAACAAGATGATGTAGAATTAAAAA